>NW_007738642.1:19625-38051 GCF_000696425.1 Galeopterus variegatus | reverse complement strand
TGTCTTTTTTCCGTGTCCGGCAACGGATCGCAACCCTCAGTGTTGCCCCCGTACCGGACCGGGGACCGGCAACGGGATTGCAAGCCTCGGCGTTGCTCCCGCGCCTCGCTCAGCCAGCGAGCGGGAACCGGTCTGTATGTGGGATCCGAACCCTCGGACGGGAGCGCCGCCGCACTTCCCAAGTGGTGCACTATCCAGTGCGCCACCGGGCCGGCCCCTTTTCCCATGTTTTAATTGGGTTATTTGTTTGTTTGTCTGTTTTTTTCTGTACAGTTGAGTTCCTTGTATATTCTGAATATTAATCCTTTGTCAGAGTATAGTTTACTAATATTTTCTCCTATTCTGTAGGCTGTCTTTCCACTCTGTTGTTTCCTTTGCTGTGCAGAAGCTATTTAGCTTGATATAATCCCATTTATTTACCTTTTCTTTTGTTGTTTGTGCTTTTGGGGTCTTATTCATAAAGTCTTTGCCCAGTCCTACTTCCTGAGGTGTTTCCCCTATCTTTCATTCTAGGAGATTTATAGTTTCAAGTTTTCTATTTAAGTCTTTAATCCTTTCGAGTTGATTTCAGTATGTGGTGAGAGGGATGGGTCTAATTTTATTCTTTTACATATGGATATCCAGTTTTCCCAGCACCATCTATTGAAGAAGAAGTCTTTTCCTTAATGCATGTTCCTGTTGTCTTTGTCAAAGACTAGTTGTTTGTAAGTATGTGAGTTGGTTTCTGGGTTTTCTAATCTGTTTCATTGGCCCCAGTGTCTGTTTTTATGCCAGTGCCATGATATTTTGGTTACTATGACTTTGTAGTATAATTTAAAGTCAGGTAGTGTTATGATTTTTTGCTGAAGATTGCTTTGGCTATTTGGGGTCTTTTGTTGTCCCATATGGATGTTAGGATTGTTTTTCTATTTCTGTGAAGCAATTAAGAACACATAAAAATGCTAATATAACCTAGAAAAGACAAAAATAATGAGGTTGTTGCATGGTTGGAAAATTCTTTTCTACTAATGAGAAATAGTTTGCAAAGACTAAAATTCAAACTTCAGAGATTAGAGATGGTATAAAATAATGAGAAATCAGTTTATATTACACTGTGTTTTTAAATGTACTTTTTAGGATTAAGAACAATTGGTAAAATTTCTAAGCAATAGTTTATAAATTCTAGAAAAATAATGGACTATACTGTAATTGTACTGTCTCCAGTAATGTAGAAGAAGATGTAAGTCAAGAGGGCAGTATGTTAAAGTTGCTAACTTCAGTCTAAATTTTCAATGTGCTATTGTGCTGTACTGATTTTATATATTAAAAAAATTAGAAAAAAATGTAAATGTAGCTAACGCTGGAGAAAATGGTAAAAATGGGAAATTGGTTTTGGCATTCATTTGTTTCTTTGTCCTGGTCCTCTCAGCTCTGAGGAGCAAATCCATTCTTTTCCCTGGGTTTGTGTCTATATTTTAGACACAAAGTGAGGCTATAAAATCAGTCTCAGGCATTGGACAAGTCTATACTAGGAGAAAACTAATATTTTTAACCTCCTTTATGATCATATATCTTTCTTCTAACACAGAGATTCATGTATTGTTCAAGAATTTGTTCCTTGTTTTATAACCACCTGATTCAATATGTGCAAATGCTGCTTGTGGCCAATTTCTGTCTGTATCATAATGTGGTATCATACTGTGGTGCTGTCAACAGGTACTGTGACATGGTCTATAAGTAAAGTATGAGCTATGATAACTCATATGATGACTATGATGACTTGGAGTCTGTTGTGTGAGCATCTGAGATGGCTGCCTGCAAATCTGGTGCACTCATCTAAACTAAGAAATCTGTAGTTGCCCTGAGGTTCCCCTACTTGTGGTTATACTCAGTGGCTGTAGTTGCAATTTTATCGCATTGTGGTCTATGTCCTATTGGCAGGGTTACCCTTTTAGCACTGGCATAGCTACTTCTCTTGCATTCTATGCTTCCCCTTTGTAAAATATTCTTAATTTTCAATCAGAAAATGTCAAAGACTTGTACATTTAGGACTATCTTCTGAGTTTCTAATCAATACATATCATTGCCTACTTGACAATTTCACTCGGATATTGGGAAAGCACCTCAAATTCAACATGCCTGAATCTCAGCACATAATCCAACACAAGCCATCAACAAGTGAAAGTCGTCTTGCTTACCCCCTCTCCACTACCCAATGCCTGCTTTCCTTACTAGAATGACCTGGCCATGAGGACAAAGGCTACATCCGACTTGTTTGGTATTGTATCCTTAATGCCATGCAAATTTCCTGGCTATGGATCAATATTCTAAAAACAATTAAAATTTTTAATGACAGGGACCCTGCTGTGGTCTGAATGTTTGTCCCTCCAAATATCATGTGGAAGCTTGATCCCCATAAGGCAGTTTTGAAATATGGGGCCTTTGGGGATGAATGTATCATGAGGGCTATGCCTTCATGAATGAATTAATCCATTCATGGATTAATGAGTTAATAGATACAAGGGTTATCACAAGAGTGGCACTAGTAGATTTAAAAGGAGAGCAAGTGAACAGCACATCAGCACACTCAGCCCTCACCATGTGATAACCTGTGCCATCTCAGGACACTGCAGAGAGTACTCACCAAGAAGTGTTCACCAAGAAGAGGGGCCTGCACCCCTGGACCTTGGACTTCCAAGCCTCCAAAACTGTAAGAGGTAAATATTGTTTCTTTTTAAATTTACCCAGTTTCAGTTATTCTGTTATAAGCAATAGAAAATGGACTTATACAGACCTTAAGTTCAGATAATCCTGGGCCAAATCCTGGCTCTGTGACTTACTAACTGAGTGGTGAACATTTCCTACCCATTTTATTGGACTTATACAGACCTTAAGTTCAGATAATCCTGGGCCAAATCCTGGCTCTGTGACTTACTGAGTGGTGAACATTTCCTACCCATTTTATGGTCTCTAAAATGAGTTGAAATATTATCTACCTTGTAGAATTGTAGTAATGATTAAATTAGATAATGCATGTTAAATGTCTGGCACCTGGTGAGCACTCAGTAAGCATTGCCCATTAGATGGAAAATTTACAAAACTTTGAGGCCCTCTGCTGTATGTGGTTTGTGCTCTGTATTTTCATGATCTAACTACCTAAACTATCAAAAAAATCTTAAATTTCCATTGTCCTTTCAGGGAAAGTCTAATGCATTATTTTATTTATTTTGCTTTTGCAGGTATTTGGAAAGAAGGATATCTATACATTAACATGGGAAGTTGTTTGTAAATAAATGTGTTCCTTGTAAGTATTTAGCTTGAAGCTGCCATTTTATCTTATAGAATAAAACACTTTTTTTTTCTACCAGTGTAAAATAATATGGGCCTTTTGTGTGAGAGTAAAATATTTGTTAATTTGCTAAAATAAAAATATAAAAGACATGAAGAAAACATTTTTTTTAAGCCAGAAGTTCTCTTGATTTATGGATCACATATTCAAATGTAAGATATTTAAAAATCATTACTTAACCATATATGGGTTAAATTGTGCCCAACCCTACATCATATGGTAGAATAACATTGAGATAAATTTTTTGTAATTATAATTTATTAATATCCAATTTTCCAGGAAATGTTTGAAGTAAAAAGAAATGGAACTATATAACATATAACAAATTCTAGAACAAAAAACAGAATATACATTTATCTACCTAACATGCTGACCACCTGATCATATCCTATGTTAGCTTGCCCATTTTTAAAACTGAGAAAAAGTTAAAACATTTAAGGGGATTTTAAAGTAGTAGAAGGCTAAATTCAGAACATTTTAAGGCATATTTTAGAAATCTCCCTCATTAAAGCCTGCTTTCATTTTAATGTGTGAATACGCTCTTTCAAAGGATGTAGTCATTGTAAATCCTATTTTAAAAATATAGGATAAAATAAGCTGCCAATAGGTCTTAGAAATAAAATTAAACTCTGAACAGGTAGTCTAGTAAAATATAAAATCCATGAGTAAGATGAGCCATATACTAACATATTCAGATCTGTGGAACATTCACGAAATAGTTGGCTGAATAGGTTCAACAAACATACCATGTATATGTGTTCACTATTCTTCTGAGATCCCATTAAAATCATTAGAAAGGAATAAAAAGATATAAACTCACCAAAATAAAGAGTGCAAAAGGGATATAATCAGTGGATAGAAAATGTTTAAAACATTTGCTTAATTTGAGAGTGGTAATTGATGAATCAGGGTAGAGAAAGATACAGCCTGAAGATCTAATGAAGATGATTCCAGTAGGAGAAATTCCATTGTCCCCACTAAGTTCAGGAAAGGCTCTAAATAAAATGGAGAACAGAAGTAAATTATGAGATAAAAACGGGAAGATTAATTCCATTTCTGCATAAGCAGAGATATCACCACTATTCATAAGGGTAGAGTGACTTAAATCCAGATGTTTATCACAGATGTTTATCCAGATATTTATCACCTGGGGGATGATGGAGGATAATGAACTCAATCAGGTATTGAGGGTGATCAGATATCGAGAGTGGGGTGTAGGGGGTTCTTGTTAACACTGACTTAGCAGTTGCCTTGCTAAAACCGGGTTTTACAAGGAAGTAAGCAGATGGGCCTAGGAGAAGATTCAGGAGACTGACAAAAGTTTGGTCAAGCAGACAATCTTTGTCAATAACAAGATCAAAAGCTTTAATAATGGGCCAAGCCCGTGGCGCACTCGGGAGAGTGCGGCGCTGGGAGCGCAGCAGTGCTCCCGCCACGGGTTCGGATCCTATATAGGGATGACCGGTGCGCTCACAGCGCTCACTGGCTTAGCGCGGTGTGGCCGGTCTCAAAAAGGACAAAAACAAAACAAACGGGTTCGGATCCTATATAGGGATGACCGGTGCGCTCACAGCGCTCACTGGCTTAGCGCGGTGCGGCCGGTCTCAAAAAGGACAAAAACAAAACAAACAAACAAAAAAGCTTTAATAATTCACATTAAGAACACAGAAAAGGGGGTTTTACCATAGAATATATTCAGTTGAAGAAAAGATTAGTAATTTGGACTACTGATTAGTAAAAAAAATTCTGACGAAAGCTGACCAAGAAAGTGATGTAAAATAAAGAAAGTATAGGAATTACATGGATTTCAGTGAAAAAGTCTAACGTGTGTTTTGAAGTCCCTCTGAAGAAAGAGAGGGAGGGAGGGAGAGAGAGAGAGAGAGAGAGAAGGAACAGACAGAAGCAATATTTGAATAAATAACAGCTGATAATATTTTCAAAATGATGAAGGGCAAGAAACAGTATTCAGTGAAAGTAAAGTGAATACAAAAAAACGCACATCTCGGCACATCATAGTAAACATCCTGAAAATAAAAAATAATTACAAAAGAAAAAAAAAGAGAGAGAGAATTCCTAAAGCATTCAGAAAACTACAACTGGGGCATTAACGTCAAAGGAGAAGTGAAACTAACTGATTTCTCACTAGTACCACGGAAGCCAGAAGAAAATGCAATATCTTTAAAATGGTGAAAGAAACTGCCAGAAGCCTATAACCAGAAGAAAAGTAACCTTGAAAGATAAAGAGGGAATAAAAATATTTTTAGACAATAATAAACGAAGAGGATTTACAGTTTGCTGATCTACTGCAAAATAAATTCTGGGTACAAATGAAACATGATTCTCAATGGAAGCACAGAAAGGAAGGAAAAATAAGAAGTAATGGGAAGGGTAAAT
The DNA here is from genome assembly GCF_000696425.1 of Galeopterus variegatus. Classification (NCBI taxonomy): domain Eukaryota; kingdom Metazoa; phylum Chordata; class Mammalia; order Dermoptera; family Cynocephalidae; genus Galeopterus; species Galeopterus variegatus. The sequence goes on along the minus strand of NW_007738642.1, from coordinate 32,329 downwards.
ATGTTGGTAAATCAAAACGCATATTGATTATAAGACAATGATTATAATTTCTTTTGAAATTTAAACTAATGCAGAATAAAACAACAACAATAACATAAAAGGCAGAAGAAAGGTAAACAGGAGTGTCTTTGAAGTTTCTTGCTTTCTCAAGGAAGTGGTCATAGTATTTATATATAACAGAATCTAGTCAAGGATCTATGTTGAAATCTCTAGGACAGATAGAAAGAATAACAGAAGATTTTATAACTCACAAACAAGTAGAAGGACTGATGGAATAATTGAAATATTTAATTGATAAATAAGGAGAAAATTGGAGATAAAAAGGTAACAGAGGAAAGATACAACGAAGAGTGTTAGAAAATAAGATGGTAAATAAAATTCCAAGTGCATCAGTAATAACTTTATCAGAACCTTGAATATATATTCATGTAAAAAACTGTATTAAAAAACACTGCTATATGTTGCTCATAGTATGTGTTGCTTATGACATATACAATTTATATGTGATAACATAGAAAGCTTGAAAATAGAAGTATGAAATAAATAGGCAAATGCTTAACAAAAAAAAAAAAAAAAAAAAAAAAAAAAAAAAAAAAGAAAGAAATGTACAACTATGCTGAGGTCAGACAGAGAAGACGAGCATTCCAAGGGAGGGCAAGTGATGAATCCCCTGGCTCTTGACTTCATGGTCGTTCTTCCTCTGCCGTCTTCTTTGGAAGTGGAAGAGAACTTTGACTTTTTGTTTCTCCTGTATCACGGTCTCCTCTTTTGGTAGCCAGCTTATGACCAGGTTCTCTTTGCTGTGGAAGAATCCCTATGATCTTAGTTTTCCATGATTTATTTACAAATACAGGTGTATATAAAATTTAGGAAATTTTCTCTTTCTGACATTCTCCTCTGTGTGTTGTTTTATTTTGGATGCCAGAAGCTATTTGCTATTTATTTTTCTTTCTTTATGAATTTCTGTTGTACCAACTTTTATTCCTTGTCACAAGAAAAATAGCTGCCTTTTTCTGATTAGACAGAGGATTATAAGCATCAACGCAATTAAGAGAAGAGCTCAATGATAGTTTTAATAAATATTACAGTATTTTCTCCTCTGTGTATACGATATTGATATTTAATGTTATTTTATGTAATATCCAGAAGTCTTCATGAATATTATGAAGTCTTATTAAAGCAAGCATTTATACTTTCTTTAAGAACAAATGTCATGTAATTGTATCATTTCTTTCATACTATCAGGCACCAAATAAAAAAAAGACTTTCTTTTCAGTCCAGCCTCAGCATTGGTTTGAACAAGTTGATTTGACTAATCTTGACATATGGTCAAATCACTTTGTTACTATGATCTGGGAACTGTGAAAATTTAAATCCATCTCACTTTTTTTCAGAAGGGAGTCTATTCTCAAATGAAGTTAGCCTCTCATTGACTTTGTGCACACTCTTATACCTCACCTCATTCCCTCACATGAAACACCAACTTTAATTGAATGGGACTGGATAAAAGGACTCATGACCTAAAACTAGATCTGGACAAGCCATGCAGTTGAGTGCAAAGAGGTAGTCCCATTACTAAGTGGTATCCTCAGGTGAGCATCACTTGCTATACTTCTTGTGTAATGGACCATTTACATTGTGTGACTGCAAATCTTCTGAGGCCTAAGTTGATTTTTATTGCATTAATAAGGATAGAAATAATTATTGTTGATATACAATATGCCAAGGTTTTATGTCTTAATCTATTTCAGAATGCTTTACTGATTCTAATTCTGCCTTGCTGGGATGTGAAGAGCAGAATAGATATTTTAAGAATTTTAAAGGAAGTTATATAATCTACTAAAGTTATGTGAGTTGGAATTAAGCCAGAACAGAAGCAATGACATCTGGGCAAAAACTCAAAACAACAGGAGTTCTTCCTCAAAGGAGGAAGCTCTTCCTTTGAAATGTAACCTGAGAGGTGCTGTCAGATACTGGCAGTCCTTGAAGATTGTTCTAGACAAACTCTATTTCCTATCCATCTTCATAAGAATTGTTATTAAAATTTCTTGGGGGAAAATAGGCAATACTAAAAATGTAATTTAAGACTAAATATAGTAGAAAGAATATTAGTTTGAAACTGAATAGATATGAGTTTGAGAGTCAGCTTTCCTAATTGTCAACTGCAGCACTAATGTACCTGCAAAAGAAGGTTATAGTAATAATCTTCCAGATTTGCTGTGAGAATTAATTGATGTATCAGAGTTATAAATATGTAACACACGGTTTGTATTGAAGAAATACTAGTGGTCTAAGTATATTAGTTCCCTTATAGAAGTCTTTAAATCCTTACAGCATACACAGGTAGTTGTTTTAGTTTGGGTTGCCTCAAAATCAAATCTTGAAATAATGATTTGGGTGCAATTTATTTGAGAGGTGATCCCAAGAACTAGAAGTAAGGGAGTGGGGAAAGTGAGACAAGAAATGGAATAACGATTAATTGTGGTAATGAGCCGACTACCACTGTGGATATTGGGACTCAGCTCCTCTGGGGAACCACTGAGAATCACGTAGAATATGCCCCCAAATGATCCCAACCAAAAAATAGAGAGGCTGAGAATCTATCTGTGGACTTTCCTCCCTCATTGGTTGCTGCTTCCTCGTGGAGGCCCTCTCTATTTCACATTCTAGGCTATAATTGCACAATGACTAAAAGGCTTTTTATGCCTTTGGAGGGAGCTCCATGGCAGATAAGCAGAGGGATAATGTGGGGTGCAGTGTGCTCCTGAACTGGGATGATGGTAACCTGTGTGGGGCTGTTCACTTCAGCTGCACTGGCATTTGATGAACCAAGGGGATGTGACCAAGGCATGTGTGTGTGTGTGTGTGTGTGTGTGTGTGTGTGTGTGTGTGTGTTGGAGGGTGGAGGATTTTTGTGTTGAAAAATCTAAATTTGGCATTGTACAGGAAAAAAAAATCAAAAATAAAAATGCAGGCTGATAAAAATGTCAGAGTTTGGCTGCACTTATACTACCTTGGTGGATTAACGCCCACCCCCCTTTATTATGTTGATTAAAAAGAAGTTCTGATTATTAGTAATAGCAAAAAATGTCTAGACTGGGGGAAAAAATAATGAAAAGATTCCTAGATAAAACATGTTTTTGAATCACTGACAAAATGTTATGTGCAAATAATTATTTGGAGGAGAATTGGCTGAACTGTTTGATCTTTCTATGAAAGAAGACTTTTCAAAAAATAAATGTCATTGTGAAAATATTCTTTATATATTTAATTGTGAAATGGAAATGAAAGCCAATATAATTTTACTTTGTCAAAAAGTGATAACAAATAATTGTATACTTAAGTTTATATAGCTTTAAAAATACTTTTTTACCCAAGCAGAACATATGAGCTATCTCAATCACCTTTAGTCAGTTTTCAAAAATGTAAAAATTTATTAGTACTAATAAAAACATAATGTGACAGCATTTAATCTGTCCCGTGTGCCCGCAGCTTCAGTGAAACTTTGCATTTGGTGGTGGTTGTTCATTATTCATTTGAGGAGTTGTATTTAATTATTTTTATTTCACCTGCTTTAGAGAGGAATTTAAAGTCATTCACATAAAACGATACACTTAAAAAAACACAAACTAATAAGCAAATAAACCTGAGAAGACTTCAATTAAAATAAGTTAAAGAGGAAAGTGAGGAATTAATACACCAGGGTACCCAAGCTAAAGAAAAATAATCTGTGATTTCTTACAATCAAGACATTAAAAAAAATTGAGTTATATACTACTCAATAAATATTCATTTATCTTTTTTTTCTACACATGTTTTCTTGCTAAACACATTTAAATTGAATAACCATAAAGCTAGGTTTCCTAACACATTGGAATACATTAAAATGGGCAAAAATCCTAAAAGGAAAATTGCTGATTTAATAAACTTTATGAGAGTTATAAGAACATATTTTGTTCTGATGGTTTAGAACATATGTTTTAAGATATGGCAAATAACTGAAATTCATTCAAAAGATGGCAGCAAAGTTGGAAAAATGTTTGGGAAGGAGAAGATGAGCAGACATAGTGCTTTTGTCTGAAATTTCTTTTTTTTTTTGTCTTTTTCCGTGTCCGGCAAAGGATCGCAACCCTCAGTGTTGCCCCCGTACCGGACCGGGGACCGGCAACGGGATTGCAGCCCCTGGCGTTGCTCTCGCGCCTCACTCAGCCAGTGAGCTGGAACCGGTCTGTATGTGGGATCTGAACCCTTGGGCGGGAGCGCCGCTGCGCTTCCCAAGCGGCGCACTATCCAGTGTGCCACTGGGCCGGTCCCCTGAAATTTCAATTGAAGTTAACCAAGTGAAAATAGGGTACCAAACAAATTTAGCTCAAACCCACAGAGAATGAGTGATATAAGAGGCTTCCTCTACACTGAACTGGTTAGTCTTTGTGTGGATTATGATATTATATTGACAAGAATATGAATAAAATTGAAAGCTTTTAAAGATGAGTGACCAGGAAGGGAATGAGTCAACTCAAGAAAACTCTTCTCTTTGTCTTATATCCCACCCTCCATCCCTTAGAAAAACAGTTGGCTCTACCTTCCAAACACATCCAGAATCTGGCCAGTTCTTAGCCCTCCAGTGTTACCATCCTGTTTCAAGCTACCATCATCTCTTGACTGAATTATTGTAATAGCCTCCTGATTGTTCCCCTGCTTCCACTTTTGTCCCCCTAAGGATTTTTAACACAGCAGCCAGAGAAATCCTTCTGAAATTTAAGTTAATAGTATCACTCCTCTGCTTAAAAACCTCCAATAGCTGCCCACTTTACTTCCAGTAAAAGCCAATATCCTTAAAATGCTCAGCAGGGCTCCACGTGATCTGGATCCTCTCTGACTTTGTCTCCAATGCTATAGTCCTTTCTCTTCAGGTTTCAGGCACTCTGGCCTCCCTGCCAGGCATACCCTTGCCCTTGGGCCTTTGCCTGGCTGTTGCCTCTGTAGTGCAGTGACTTCCTTTCCCTTTTAATGCCATTTTCAAATCTCACCTTCTTAATGGGGACTGCTCTGAACAAGCTGTTTAAAGTTGCACCTGCCTTTCTCCTCTCTATAGCTATTGATCCTCCTTCCTTGATTTTTATGTCTCTTTTTAATAGTTCTGCTGAGGTATAATTGACAAAATGAACACGTGTATTTAACCTGAGCTATTGGATAAGTTTTGACAAATTCATACACCCATGAAACTATCATCACAATCAAGAAAGTGAACATATCATCAACACCCGAACTTTCCTTGTACCCCTTTATAGTTCTCACTCTTGTCTCATCCAAACCCATCCACAAGGCAACTATTGACCTATTTCCTATCACTATAAATCCTTTGCATTTTGTAGAATTTTGTATAAAAAGAAGCATACAATATGATTGGGTGGGGGGTGTCTGACTTCTTTTTGTGTGGCCTCTTTTGGTCAGTTTAACTATTTTGGTATTCAACATTTTGGTGTCCATCAACAGTTCATTCTTTTTTTATTTGTAAGCAGTATTCCACTGAATGGATATACCACTATTTATATATTTATATTTGACAAAAATTTAAATTGTCTCCAGTTTTGGGCTATTACAAATGGAGATGCTTAGAACATTTGTGTACAAGGATTTTCATGAACATGCTTTCCTTTCTTTGGGAAAAATACGTAGCAGTGGGGTGGTTGGAGCATATGGTAGGTGTTTAACTTCTTTAAAAACTGCCAGTTTTTCAAAACAGTTGTATGATTTTACATTCCCACCAGCAGCATATGACAGTTCTAGTTTCTCAACATTCTGAAAAACACTTGGCATGGCGAATCATTTTAATTTTAGCATCTTCAAAAGTACTTATTTGCCAACTGTGTATTTTATTTGGTGAAGTGTCTGTTGAGATCTTTTGCCATTGTTTTCATTGGGTGGTTTGTTTTCTTATTATTGAGTGTTGACAGTCTTTTATATGTTCTGTATACTAGTACTTTATCATATATGTGATTTCCCAATCTATGGCTTGTTTTTTTATTCTTTTATCTGTGTCTTTTAAACAGAAGTTTTAATTTTGATGAAGTCCAATTTATCATTTTTTTAAATGGATTGTACTTCTTTTGTTATTTCTAAGAAATCTTCGCCTAACTCAAGTCACAAAGATTCTAATTTCTTTTCCTTTAGAAGTTTTATAGTTATATAGATTTTATGGTTAGATCTATGATCCATTTTGAGTTACTTGTTTTTACTTGGCATGAGGTATGAATTGAAGTTTCTTTTAATTTTTATTTTTTGGATACCCAATTGTTTCAGCATAGATTGCTAATAAAAAAACAACTATACTCTCTCCACTCAATTTCCTTCGTGGCTGTATTGAAAATTAGCTGTCTATGTGTGAGTGTATTTCTGGACTCTGGTTTGATTGATCTATTTTTCTATTTTGATAACAATAATACATTATCATGATTACTGTAGATTTATAATAAGCCTTGAAATCAGGTAGTATTATTAGTTTTATTTTTCTATTATTTTCTGTGTTGTTTTGGCTGTTCTAAGTCTTTTGCATTTCCAAGTAAATTTTACAATTTGCTTTTGAATTCCACAAAAAAGCCTGCTGGAATTTTAATTGGGATTGTACCAACTTTGTAGATTAATTTGGAGAGAATTGGCATCTTAACAATATTGAGTCTTCTGGCCTATGAACAAAATATCTATTTTTTTAGGTCTTTTTAGATTTCTTTCAGCCGTGCTCTGTAGTTTTCAGTGTATAGTTATTTCACATATTTGTCAGATTTAACTCAAAGTATTTCATAACTTTGACACAATCGTGAATGATATTACTTTTTATTAATTTCAATTTAGGATTGTTTATTGCTGGAATATACAGATATAACTGATTTTAGTATATTGATCTGGTGTCTGGAAACCTCTTGCAAAACTCAATGGCTTCGTTGTTGATTCTGTCAGATTTTTGACAAATATGATCATATCATCTGCGTATGAAGCCGATATTACTTCTTCCTTTCCTATGTGGCTGCTTTCAGTTTCATTCTCTTGACATACTGTACTAGCTAGAAGCTCGAAGAAATGTAGAAAGAGAAGTTGTGAGGGTGGACAGTCATGTATTTTTCCTGATCTTAGAGGTAGAACAATCAGTCTTTCATGTTTAGTATGTTGTTAACTACAGGTTTTTCTTGAAGTGGGTGGAGTCCTGTGTTTCGATTTTAATAAACTTTTCTTCCTTATTCCTCACTACTTGTTTCTTAGCAGCCTCTGCTCACAACTCTCTATGTTGTCAGTGCCAGCAGCCCTTTTTCTTTAGCCTTCCAATTTCCTGCATCTAATATGCTATAAGTTAAGAACTAACATCTACAAGATAAGTGCTATGTGCCAAACAATGTGCTGGATGCTTTTACATTTTATTTAGTTGCCATGACAACTCTGTCAGGTTATACTTTCATCATTTTTCAGGTAAGAGAGCCTTGTAGGGATTGGGGTTATCTGACAAATGCAAAGTTGCATGTTGTACAGATATTATTCAGTCTATACTCATAACATCAAAACTATACAGAAGATAGGCGGTGCAAGACATGCAACGTATACTGGATTGCCTTTCTTGAGACGTTCATGAGCTAATACATGAATCTGACATCTTTGCTCTTTCTTCTATGCCTCATTGCCTCCAAGGAGTGTTTGGGAAACTAGATCACCACGCTTATTTGAATAACGTACAGCAATATGAACAAATAAATGCCAAGTGAGGGATTGAGTACTGCTCCGATGAGGAATGTATATAAATTTCAGTACTTGTTTTTTTCAATCATCTTCACTGCTTTGTGGTCCCTTTACTTTTATCCTAGTTCTCATTTGCATTTCAAATGGGAAATAACATCTGATCACAATCTTGAAGTAGGTTGTTGCTGTGCTTGTTTTTTCATTCTGTTTTCAAAAGAATGATTTATAGAATTAGAACAGGAAAATACATCCCTGGGGAAAATATTATCAAAAGTGTAAGATACTCAGTTTTGACATAGCTAAATTATTGTCTATGTTTATCTCATTCTTATAATGTTATTTTTGTTCTTGCAATTTTAGAGAGTAGACTAAAACTGCAGACTTCTAGCAATTTCTATCAAATATGTTTGAAGCTGGATTCCTTTATCTCTCCTCTCTAGAAATTCTTTGCAGTATTTTCCATTTGATGAGTTGGCTGATGAAACGAGTCTTCTGTTTAAATTAAATTATAAGGCCTTAGAGGAAGTGGTTGTGTTTTTAAAGGAAAGTTTAATACAAGATTGTGCAGCTGCTACTCAGCAAGACGTGTGTGTTCTAATAATCAACCGATGAAACGAGTCTTCTGTTTAAATTAAATTATAAGGCCTTAGAGGAAGTGGTTGTGTTTTTTAAGTAAAGTTTAATACAAGATTGTGCAGCTGCTACTCAGCAAGACGTGTGTGTTCTAATAATCAGCTGATACAAGGTTCTGCTGTTGGGGTGATGCCAAGTTGATTATGGATATTCGCATAGCAAATCCTAACCATTATTTAAATTATATGCTTTATCTGCAGAAACCTCTTGGCCTGCAAGTTTTGCATTATTCTCTCTACCCAACTCTGCTCCTTCTTTTGGGTTGTCTGTCTTGGCAATAATGTCACCACAATTCCCCCAGCAACCAAACCTAAAATTTATCCAAGGTACTTGACCCTTCGCTCACTTTTACTCTCTTATTCAACTGATCTCCAAACACTATTGATATTTCTGAAATATTTTTTAAAATCTCTGTTTGAGGGCATCTTTACTTCTATTGCCACGGAATAATAAGATTATTTCCTAAGACCGCTAGTGATTAACACCTGTCCCACTCCAATCATCCAGATTGAGCTTACTAAAAAACACATCCATCAGGTTCCTTCTTTTCAAAAAAACGATTCAATGGCTTTCAAAACCCTATATCGATAAAAAATTACATTTCTTGATTTTCTTAAATATCCCTCCAATTTCATGGTCAAGATTTCTAGCTTAATTTCTGCCAATACCCACTTTCACTGTTTGGACACCACTACAACCCCATTTACCATAAATCATCAACTTTCTTTTTATATGCTGCCTGGAAAAGTCTGGATCCTCCTTCATTATTTACTAATTCAAATGTTTTATTAATTGTGAAGTTCTTATTACTTAATCCCTCCCAATAACTCTTCAAGATTGGTTACTTGGTACAGTGAATAGACTTTTTTTGTAATATGAAAAACTCAAATCAGTTCTAATTTAGTTTGTGCAATTTTTTGGCAAATTATACAATCTCTCTGAGATTCGCTTTCCTTTTCTGTGAAAAATAAAGCATGGTTGTGAATTTTAGAACCGTGTAACTCGAGGTGTTATCCTAAAGAAGCAGAATTAACATCACCTGGGAACTTGTTAGAAATGAGCAATCACCCAAGACATTTTAAATCTGAGTGTGCATTTTAACACAATCTCCAGGTGATTTGTATGCACATTAAAATCAGAGAAATAATATTGGTAACTGCATCTAGTATTGTCCTCTTCAATCAGAATATGCATTCAGTAAATACTAATTTCTCTTCCCATTAAGCTGTTCATAATACCTTGAATATTCATTTATAACAATTATTTGTTTACCTGTATTACACATCTATTAGACTGTCAGCTCCTCAGTGGCAGCGACCTTTATATCCCAAGCACTTGGCTTTGTGCTGATGTATGGTAAATGCACAACAAATGTTTAGTGACAAGGTGATTAACTAATGTACAGCATTTAGAAATGTATAGTAAAGGTAAAATGGTGTTTCTAAACATTGAAATTCTAAATGCCATGCTAAAGATTTTTAATTAAGGCAGTGGTAACATGCAACCTTTGGATAGTATACAGGAGTTGATCATCACTTTAGAAATCACTCATCTATGAAGATAAATTTTATTCATTAGTGTGTTTATGAGTCTTACAACCTAATATGATGTATTTTTACTTTCACTTTTAATTATAGAATTAATTATATTCCCCTCTATTGAACAAAGATAAATGCTGCAAAGGATGAAAGAAATAAATGAAAATGAGGTGCAAAGTTCTTGTCATATATATTAGAAAGTTACCATAATTTTGGAGAGTTTAGATGTAGATAACAGGAGCCTCAGCAACTCAGGCTAGCCTGATAACGGTTGAAATATATACTCCCTGAAGTCATAAAGGCCCCAGTTCACTGAAGATGATAACCTCAGGAGAATTTCAGATAGGCATTATTACCAGGGACTATGCCTAGCATGCCAAATTGCAGTTGCTGAGCAAATATTCTTTAAATGGATAATAACATGGACTCATAAGGAATTTGAGCAGGAAGCATAATTGCAGAATAGTGTAACAATCAGTAAAAAGTATTGAAAAATGAAAAATTGAATTAAAGGTTATTTCAAATATGCCTTGGGATTATCTCAAATGTGTTCACACACAATCTTGTCAGTTACCACACAGCACTCTACAATCTCTGCTGCCACTTTGCTGAATTCTGTTCTTGTGTAAGTGAGATAGGAGGTGCTCAGTTTCCCTGGGTTTGGGTTTCAAGACACTCCCCAATGTCTCAAGCCCTCCTTTAGGCTCTCCCCTAGAGGAGAGTTACTGTTGCTTACTGCACCTTCTTTTGGTACTAACACAGGGAGATTGAGACCACAGGGGGCAGTCGTATGGAAATCCAGTGGCTGAGCATGCTTAGTCAAAAGGAGTTATATAACCCTAGTAGCTGAGCATGCTCAGTAAAGTGGGATTTATCCTCTGAATGACCTTCTACCGGAGGCACCAAAGAACACAGAATATTCTTTTTTTTTTTGTCTTTTTTTTTGTGTGTGTCCGGCAACGGATCGCAACCCTCAGTGTCGCGCCTGTACCGGACCGGGACCGGCAACGGGATCTCAACCCTCGGTGTTGCTCCCGCACCTCGCTCAGCCAGTGAGCGGGAACCAGTCTGTATGTGGGATCTGAACCCTCGGTGGGAGCGCCACCGCGCTCCCAAGCGGTGCACTGTAGCAGTGCGCCACCGGGCCAGCCCTAGAATATTCTTGAATATGTTCAGTGCATGTGATGGAATTTGACCAATGAGCATGCCCTAGAAAGATATCAACTGAGCATGTGAAAACCTGTCACATAATCTGTTATGTAACTGGGAACCACCCCCTTAGTTGAATATTCATTAGATAGCATGAATATATATTAGAAGGTGAAACTATAGGTCAGGCTGGATCACAGATCCCTCTGTCCCATCCTATGCAGGTCCTGAGCCAGGTAGTTGAGAGAAAAACTCAGCAGTTTTATTTTTAGATGTGAGCTCTGCCAACCAGTGGTTCAGAGCCACTGCTTTCCTACTGAAGAGCACACACACAAACAGCAATGACCCAGGGGTACACGGCACCCATGTGCACTAGCTCTACTCCTACATATCTTGTTTACAAAGGATGTACTGAATCATACCCAGCTGGATATGAGGTCAGGGAGGCCTGACCAAACCAACTCCACTTTCCTCACACTCCACCCCTTCAGGGTCTCTCGCCATACAATCTATGTATCTGTGATCTTCTATAATATTCCCTTAGTGAGCATGGCTGACCCTTGCATCCATATTACCTCTGTACTTATTGTACATTCAATACACCTTGAGGCTTGTTCCTGTAGTTCTATCCTTTCAACTATTAGCCACGAAAACCCCACCCATACACATGTCCTGTTAGGAGTCATCGGTGGGATGATTTTCCACAGGAATCCTGCAGCCACACAGGTAGGAAACTCAGTGCATATTCCACAAGCCGACACATTGGCCACACGAATGTATGTATGTATCCAGTCAACTCTGGTGCCTACAGCCACAATACTATGGGAGAAAAGACAAAAAGATCATTGGCACCAATAGAGGGAGTGCTCATCCTTCTGGCAGAATACATGCCAGCTTACCATCCTGGAATGAACAGTTGCAGTAACAGGTGCTGTGGCTCTATGCAACAGAGCCTCCACTGGAGAGGGCCAGCCTTTGTGGGGTCTCTCAATAAAGATCCCAACTGTTGGCTATAACCACCATGTCTGCCCCTTCGGGGATAGCCTTAGCCCCTTTTTCAGAAGACCATTGTACCATTCAATCATTCCCTCTGCCTGGGAATGATATGGTACATGTAATTTCCACGGAACAGGAAACTGGGAAGCCTACTTCTGTACTTCATGTCCAGTAAAGTGGATTCTGTTATCATTCTCTATGGCCAGGAGCAGACCGTACACAACCGTAAGGCTCTTCAGCACTTTAACAGTGTTTACTTGGTCTGGGGCCTTACTAGACCATACAAACAGAAGACCAGTAGCTGTATCAATGGCTGTGAAGACATACCTATAGTTCTGACTTTGGCAGTGATCCCACAAGATCCACCTGCCACCATGTAAGGATCATCTTCCTCTCGGATTTTCCGCCTATCTGCATGTGGCACCCGGTGAGCCATCAAGGGCACATCTGCCCATCAGGGGCATTCTTTCTCAGGTTTATGTGGCACCCAGCAGGCCATCAACCATACGGTCCTACAGCCAGCATGTTCTATTCTCCAATGTAGCCACCCAGCTACATCAGCTGCTGGAGCTCTCCAGCCACCTTACCTTAGCGAGTGCATTAGCTTCATCATTGCCTGGACTGGCTAAGGGGGAATGTCCTGTGACATGGAAAAGACTTACT
>NW_007738642.1:9156-19407 GCF_000696425.1 Galeopterus variegatus | reverse complement strand
TCAACCATACGGTCCTACAGCCAGCATGTTCTATTCTCCAATGTAGCCACCCAGCTACATCAGCTGCTGGAGCTCTCCAGCCACCTTACCTTAGCGAGTGCATTAGCTTCATCATTGCCTGGACTGGCTAAGGGGGAATGTCCTGTGACATGGAAAAGACTTACTTCCTATCCATGTCCTAATTCCCATAATTCCTGCCACATGGCTTGTCCCACAGGGCTTAGTGCCCTACTAGCCACTGCTGATAACTTCCAAGTAGATCTTCAAAGGGTAAAACCCTTATATATGACCTACTCACATTGTTCTAAATGGCCTAGCAGCATTGGAGCTGCCTTGGTTAAATCTGCAAGAGAATCGGAGGTTAGTAAGATGTCATCTATGTAATGAAACATTATAACCATCCTGGGCTTAGTCCACTTGGCTAGGTCCCCAGCCACTAAACCGTGACAGATGGTTGGGCTATGCAGGTAGCCTTGGGGCAAGACTTGGAAAGTCCAGTGCCCAGGTAAGCACAAATTGATCTTGGCTATCACCTGGGAATGGGATAGAGACAAAAGCATTTGCAAGGTCGAGTACATAATGATAAGTTCCTAGCTGAGTTGTCAGCTGAACCATCAAGTCATGAACTATAGGCACTGCTGCATGCAAAGGAGGCACTACTTTGTTTAGTCCCCAATAATCCATAGTCACCCTCCAGGTGCCAACAGGTTTTTTCACTGACCATACATGTGCGGGATGGATGATGCCAACTTTTTCTAAATCCAATATAGTGGCACCTATCTCTGCATGTCCTCGCAGCAAGCGATACTATTTCACATTGACTACACACCTTGGCTTGGGTAATACCTGTGGGTCATGTTTAGCATGTCCCCAAAACACAGGCTGCACTGTCTGTATCTGCAGCTGGAATTCTCCAACCATCATTTGCAGGTGTAACCCATAAAGCACATCTATACCCAAGATGTATTCGGATACAGGAGATACATATGTAGTATATATATGAGGGAGCAATTGTTCGATGCTCAGTGTCAAAGACACAGCTTTGACTGTAATAGTCTATCCTCCATAAACATCACCATTCATTGTGGCCCCTAGAAACTTACCTGGATTGCCGTGTATCAGGCTTCATTCTGCACCCGTGTCCACCAACGCCAATACATGCTGCACATTTATCCCTGACCAATTTATTACCAGTTCAACATGAGGCCTCCGGTCCTTGTCTGCCCCCAAAAGATAAGCACCTTGGCCTGGTACCTAGCCCAAAAAAGAACAGTCCATCTGCCTCTGCAGAAGTAGCCATAAAATCTTTTAAATTCACTAGGCATACCTTGCCACCTGTTTCCTGACGTTTAGTGAAACGCTGTTCGGGACTCAATTGTTACCACAAGGCAAAGAAGACCACATTTGGTTGCCGGTCAGTTTTTCCCTATCAACTCCTGCAGTAAGCAAGTCAAGCCACATCTGCATATGGCTGGTCTTGCTCAGGCCCTTTGGGGTAAAATCCTGTGCACTTCTTGGAGCTTTAGTCTTCACCACCTTTCTCTTTGCTTGTCTCCTCCCCTCTACTTCACCCAGACTGGCCATCATGGTCATTATTTCATGTATGGGATGACCAACACATGGGGCCAATATAGCCACCAGTGAGCCAAAGGATGTTGATGGAGCATTTTGCAGCACTATGTCCCTCATACTGCCTGTAAAGTATTCATCATCTGGGCCATGGGTGTTCACATTAAACATGGCCTTTCGCATCTCCAGCTCCCGAATCACGTGGACCAGCTTGGCATATGTTTGCCATTTACTCACGGTTTCAGGCAGTTCTCTGGCATTCATCCACACAGTCCAGACAGCTGCACTCCACCCATTCCATCAAGGAGTGGTTATCCTATCCCAGTGCGTATCTGCGGCTATTCTGTAACAGGCACTGCAGGGACAGATCCGTGGTGATGGAAGCCAACTTTTCCGTCTCCTCACCAGACCATATCACACCATCCACCCCTAGGTCCCACAGTCGCAAAAGCCAAGCAGCTAGAGGCTCGCTCTGTTTCTGCCTGAACTGTTTCCCTAAGTCCAACAACTCAGCTTGAGAGTAGGGGACATACATAGTGAGTTGGGTCACTTGTAGGTTGCCTGCTTTGTCCTATGGGCTATTCATGCTTCAGTTTCTGATGTACGACAGTTCGTGCCAGGGGATGCACAGTCTCCCCCAGCTCACCAGCGGGATCATCATCATCCTCAGTGTTGGGAGTAGGAGTGACCTGTTGCTGTACTTCAGCCTCCAGAACAAGTGCCCGTGCTTCCAACAAGTCTGCTGCAAATCTCAAAGCTGCACCACTTCATGGAGTGCCTGGTCCATGTTGACTCATAGCACAGTGAGCAACAGCCAGATCCCAGTCAACAAGAAAGTGGCTGCCGGGTACCACACACTCGAGGGTATCCACATTTCCTCTTTCTCCCAAGAAGCAAGTGGCTCCCTTACCTGCTTGGAATCCTGACGAAGACTATGCCAATTGTTGGGCGGGATCACAGATCCCTCTGCCCTGTCATGTGCAGGTCCTGGATCAGGTAGTCGAAAGAAAAACTGAGCAGCCACTGGCAAAGTGGACATACTGTATTTTTAGATGTGAGCTCTGCTGACCAGTGGTTCAGAGCCACTGCTTTCCACACTGAAGAGCACACACACAAACGGCAATGAGCCCAGGGGTACACGGGCACACGCGTGCACTAACTCTACTCCCGTGTAACTTGTTTATAAAGGATATACTGAATCATACCCAGCTGGATATGAGGTGAGGGGGACTGACCAAACCAACTCCACTTTCCTTACACTATAAACGTGGAATCCTGGTAGGAGGCGGGGCTATTGCTCTCTCTCTTGGGGCCAGCTTATACTTCTCCTGAGGTGTGTGTTTCTTACTTTTTGTATCAAACTTACCTTTAACAGGCTGCTGTTCACTCTAGAGCCAGCCTGCACTTTGTCTGTGAATGTGTATTTCTTACTTTTGTATTAAACTTGGTGAGGGCCCTGCTCAGTCTCCAGAGCTAGGCTGCATTTTCTCTAAGTCTGTATTTATCTGTGACATTAAACCTGTTCTCACTTTCTACTGTGACTCTGCTCTTTAATTCTTTCCTGTGGTGGAGTCAAGAACCTGTTAAGAGGACAGGGCGGGTTGAAGCCAACAATTGGGTCTCCCCACACCCTCTCCTCCAGTATCATCAGGACACTGCCCCTTTTATGGGTGCAACCATTTTTTTTTCTCCTCTGCAATGCCACCTCCATCACACACTGGAGTAGCTTGGACTGGCACACACTGCTTCTAACATTTGCCTTTAGATCCCTGAAACCACTGGGTCACTGGGTACAACTGTGATTACCATATGTTCTAATTTCTAAAGGACATTACCAGTTTTTCAATTGAGTATATATTTTTTGCCAGCTATTCTTCCTGCCTTTACTCATATGTTCTCCTTTTACACTGAATTCAGAAAGGTCTGTATTAGTTAGGATCCTGACAAAAAAACAAATTACATTCCTAAATTGTATAATTTAAAGAGAGTTAAATAAAGGGATGATTTACAAAGTTGTGGGCAGAGAACAATGTCAAGAGAGTAAGGGTGGGTTTGGGGAGCAATACATGATATCCATCATACATGTCAGACTGTAGGGGTGACCTTCTATGATGATGAAGGGGGAATGTGTTTCCCATATTTTGGCATTCTTTCATCAGAGTTTCTCAGCTATGGCACAATATCTCCAGAAATTGCAAAATGTCCCCAGAAGAGCTAAAGCATGCCTCATTGAGACCCATTATGTTATATGAAAGAACAGCAGAGTTGAATACACTCAAATTATTTTTGTTAAAAATGAACTGCTGGTAATCTCACCCATTATTTTATTTAATGAATTTATGCCCTGGAGGGAGCATCAAATGAGGGATATTAATAGATCCTTATTTGGTCTAGATTTACATGCCTCTCATTGTTTGGTTTCTTTCCTATGACACTAATATTTTTATAGTGTATTTTTTTAATGCAAAATGGCCTTCAAGCCTAAACTAACTAATTCATTTGGTGAGCAACCAAAACAGCAACAGCAATTGGTTCTTATGCTGGAGAAAAATTAGGTGTGTTGACCTTATTGAGTGATGGTGCTTTCTGAAGATATTTCCAAACTCTATTCAATATTTACCTCACCCATCTGTTTCTACATCAGATTTCAGTCTATGCTGGTGAAATTGATGCCCCAGTGTCCCATGGAAAGTTCAATGTATGGCCCTCTCAAATTTGACCTATGGTCCTCTCTCATCCAAAATCATAATGACTCTTCCCCTCCTAAAACCAAGGAACTTATATTGCATCAGTGGGTGCATGATTTGGATTTTCATTGATGAATATCTCCAGAAAATTCTTTAGTTCCCTACAGAAAAAGACTACTGGTAGTTTACTGCACCAGTTTAAATACATTGTTAAACTCTAGCAGTGGACAGAATTCAGGCTCTCATTATATTTCCTAGCTATGTAGTTATTTTATGGTATAACAATCATAAATTTTGTTCTTGTTGTTCAGGATTGCTTTGGCTATTTGTGGTCTTTTGTTGTTCTAAAATGAAGCTGGAGGCATAACACTACTTGACTTCAAATTATACCACAAAGCTATAGTAACCAAAACAGCATGATACTGGCATAAAAACAGACACTTGGACCAATGGAAAAGAATAGAGAACACAGAAATCAACCCACATACCTACAGGCAACTGATCTTTGACAAAACCACCAAGAACATACTTTGCAGAAAAGACTGCCTCTTCAATAAATGGTGCTGGGAAAACTGGCGTCTATATGCAGAAGAATGAAACTAGACTGTACTTCTTGCCATATACCAAAATCAACTCAAAATGAATTAAAGATTTAAGTATAAGACCCAAAGCCATAAAGCTACTAAAAGAAAGCATAGGGAGAAACACTTCAGGAAGTAGGATTGGGCAAAAACTTTATGAATAAGACCCACAAAGCACAAGCAACAAAAGAAAAAGTAAACAAATGGGATTATATCAAACTAAAAAGCTTCTAAACAGCAAAGGATATAATCAACAGAGTGAAAAGACAACCTGTGGAATGGCAGGATATATTCACAAATGATATAATTGACAAGGGATTAATATCCAGAATATATAAGGAACTAAAACAACTTCACAGCAAAAAATCAAATAATCCAATTATAAAACGTGCAAAGGAGCCAGATAGACATTTTTCAAAGGAAGATGTACAAATGGACAACAGGTACATGACAAAATGTTCAACATCACCAATCACCAAGGAAATGCAAATCAAAAACCACACTGAGAGATCATCTCACCCCAATTAGACTGGCCATTATTAAAAAGACTGAGAATTGCAAGTGCTGGCTAGGAAGTAGAGAAAGGGGTATCCTCCTGCACTATTGGTAGGATTGTAAATTAGATCAGCCATTATGGAAAACAGTATGGAGATTTCTGAAACAACTACACATAGAACTACCATGTGATACAGCAATCCCATTTCTGGGTGTATAACCCGAGGAATGGAAATCATCGTGTTGAAGGGATATACTCTGATGTTCATTGCAGCTCTATTTACAATAGCCAAAATAAGGAACCAAGCTAAATGTCTATCAATGGATAACTGGATAAGGAAATTATGGTATATATATAGACAATGGAATACTACTCAGCCATAAAAAAGAGTGAAATTCTGACATTTGCAGTAACATGGATGAGCTTGGAGAAAATTATGTTAAGTGAAATAAGTCAGGCACAGAAAGAGAAATACCACATGTTCTCACTCATAAGTGAATGTGCTGAGGAAGAAAGAAAGAAAAACAGAAAGAAAGAAAAGACCACAATAATATGTTGACCTTTCAGAAGGTGAGAACAAATCTATGGTTACTAGAGGTGGTGTGGGGGAGGGAAAGAGAGTGGGAAGAGATTGGGTAAGGGGTGTAAAGAATAATTACATTTTGTAATAATGAACATGCTAATAATATTGATTTGATCAACACATGTTGTACACAGGTGATGGCAATCAACATTCTACCCCCAAAATTATGTATAATCAATCATGCTTCAATTGAAAATAAAAATTAAAAATAAATAAAAATTAAAAAAATAAAAATAAGAACAAACAAAAAATTGTAAGTTTCTTTGATCATGAAAGGGAATTGTTCTGCCTTTTATAGACTCAAAAAAGAAGTCAACCCCAATAATGACTGACTTTTAATATGATGCAGAAATGGAGACATTTGCCTAAACTCACACTCTAAACTCACACTCTAGTATGGTATCAGGACTTTAGCATTGGCATTGTACATGTGACTTTATAATATATAAACTTATCTCTTTTGTGTGAGTTTGTACCTCATAATTCTCTAGGTCCTTTCTCCCCCAAAAGATATGATTTTTGAAGTTCCAGCCATGTCAAGGAGAATCAATGATATTGTGGATATCCGCATCTGCAGTCTGCATTACTGAGTGCAATATTGAAATTAATATTGACTTTCCTGGTTTGTTGAATTAGAAAAAAAATAATGTGTGCTGCAAAGCTCTTTCCAGATGTTAACTTTACTGTAAATATAATTATCACCATTATTATTAATGAGCTAAAAGGCTAATCACATGATAATGAGAAGTCCTGTGAGTTCCAATTTAGAGTTTGTCATCTTAATTTCAGTGTTCATCAAAAAATTCCCAAACTTTGTATTTGTGACAGTATAGGTAGAAAGATGTTTGAAATATCTTGTAAAAATTCCTAGTAAAGTTGAATTCTCTGGACACAAAAGAATAAGCTTGCTCCAAAACCTAATATGTTTAAGCTGTATGGATTTTCAAAGGTAAGGCAAACATACTTTCACCAAAGATTAGCACTAAATCCTCTTTTATATATTCAAATCCCATAAATTGTATTTTTACTTATGTTTGCTATCTCTTCAGGAAATATGAACCTATTCTAATTTTGTCATGAAGGTAGTTGAGAGATAGTGTTGAAATGGCTTACCTAATTCACAAAGCTAGTCAGAAACAAAACTAGAATATAAATCTCACAAATCCCAGAATAATATACTTTATAGGATAGCATCAGTAAAATGGATAAACTCAAGACAACATACCCAGATCACTCATTAATGCAAGATTAGGGGAAAGAACAGTTCGGTGCTCATATTAAAACTATTTTTGGTAGGATGTGTTTATGTACAATTTGTTCCAAAATATTAAAAATGAGGGCGTTGCTTCAAAGACTTATGGGAGCACTGAAACTTTAAAAATAAAATAAACTATCATCAGAATGTCCGTAGATATTTTTGAAAAAGTGGAGTTGTCTTTGGTTGAGTTTTGAATCTCTATGTAGTAACTATCATTGAACTAGGCATTGATATATTTTGTTCCTTAAGTTTTATCTGCTTCTATCTTTAATTGTACTTAACATATATTATAAAAAATACCACATTTTGTTGGAATAATTCTCTAAAACTATTTGGAAACAATTTTCTAATGGGTCATTTTATCCTAAAAAGGCACATCCCCCCTTTTTTTGGTGGGTAGTCAAACAAACACTGTTTTTTGGTATCAGGATACTCAAGTACTAGTTTTGATCCCTATCACCAGACTGTCCTAAAAACTCTGACAAACTACTTAGGTCTTTGTGCCTCAGTTTCTTAGGCTATAAGAAGGTTTTTTATGAGAACCAGATTCATTCAACAACCAATTTTTAATTCTCACTTAGGTTCCAGTCACTGTGCTGCACACTGGAGATCTAAAGATGAGTAATAAATTGTCTTATCATGGAGTAACGCACATTCTATCATGGGTGACACAAATCAAATAAAGTAACTTCTGCAAATTTGTCCCAGTTTAGAAAAGGGTGTTGGATAGAAGGAGCAGAAGGAGAAGAAAGCCAAAGCAGAAGAGGGCAGGAGGCGATGTGCAAAGCTTTGCCTGGCTCATAATGAGGCAACATTGCCTACGGTTCTCACCTGGGCAAAACTGTTTCTTAAAGAAAGAAAAAGCGAACAATGTAGGGAAAAAAAACCTTACTTGTCTTGATGAAATGACTAGAAAGCAGAGATTCCTCATACAAGATAGGTTCATCAGGACATAAAGATAAGTTTTGCCTCATGTAATTCAGGGATTATATTTCTCTACTACTGATCATATTTTTTTCCAGCTTATCTCCCTGGTCTACAAATGCCTATCTTTTCCCCTTTACCATGAGTAATTTCCACCAGAAATTTTTATTCTGAGGAGCGCACCATTTATTTGCTAAAATAAATAAAATGATTAAAAATTAAAGATATTCTAAAAGATTTATTCCCTCATGTGGAGATTCATTCTCCCCTCTGAAAATATTTATTGTTAAATCACTGTACAGGAACTGCACCAGAATCTGGGAGTTAAAAGTCAATGATACCTACCCTGACTATCATATAATCTCCCTGAAACGCTCTTCCCCTAAGTATCCACCAGGCTCTTCCCTCCCATCATGTCCTTCAGATAGTTGCTCAAATATCAGTTTCAGTGGATTTCTAGCTGACTAGCCACCATCAGCACCTCTCAGCTCACAGCCCACTCTTCCTGGATCACCAAACTTCATATCAACAGACCATTACATTTAGGGTCAAGATGGTGGAATAGACATCCCCAGCATCACTCTTTCCCACAAATCAACCAATTTACAACTATAAAAAAGCAACAACAGCCAAGCTGGGGCTGCTAGAGCTCAGGGGAAGAGTAGGAGAGACCTAGCTATGGAGTGCATGAAGGTGGGAGAAGCCACGATGAGAGAAAGAAAAAACTGCTCTGACCATTTTGTGCCACCACTTTAAGGCTGGAGCTGCTGAGTACATCGAGCAGCAGCCAACAAAAGCCACAGCTGTGCCTTTCAGATGAAGTTGCTTGGAGGTGGCAGGAGAGATGAGGGCCAGGGTGGCCTCCAGGCCAGCAAAACCACTAATAGGGTTTCCGTTGACCCAGATAGGAATGAGGAGCCACAACAACTGAATAAAAGGAGCCACTCAGAGGCCGGTGAGTCATCACAAGGGACTGACACATGGCCTGTCCCATAGGAAGTGTTTGCAGCATGGGCAGTGGGGAGATGGGCCCACCAAGGGAACACTGGGGCACAGCAAGGACAGCTGACTGGCACCCCAATTCATGAAGGAACACTCAGAGGAGACTGGTCGGGAGTATAGAATTGCTTGGTGGGGGGGCAGCTTGATGAAAAGTCTCAGGCCCAGATCTGAGTTTCTACATAACCCAGGTGCACCAGGTCTCTGGAGAGCCAGAAGTACCTATAAAAGCAACCACTAAAACCTGAGCTGCACAAAAAGCCTTCTCTAGGGAATCAGCAGCAAAACAGCAATTTAGCTCAAACACACAGCTCAAGTGCTGGTCCCCACAGGAAGTTCTCCCATTTTAGAAGTAAGCAGAGGACAACAAATTAGGTCTGGCTCAGGCATACCACCAGTGCCTTGGGGCCCACCTGGGGATCTGAGGCACGGAACTGGGGACCAGACACCCCGCCCCACCAGGAACACCACCAGCACCAAGGAGCATACCAAAAACATCAGCTCCATGTCAGTGGCTCCACAGATGGTCTGCCAGCCACTGGAGTGCATTGACACAAGGAGAGTCACCAGCAGAGACCAAAGGAAAGAAGAGGATGTCTCTCTCCACAAAGCCCATTCCAGAGTGACAGAAGAAGCATCTGCTCTACGATAATGTTGGGGGACCTGAACACAACTCTCAGCATTGGACAGATCTAGGCAACAAATCAACAGAGTAACCATTACTCTTTCAGAAGGAGAGAAGAAATCCAGGNTGCCCACATTAAGATCTACCCCTACAACCTTATCACAGCATATTTGAAAATCTAGTTTAAACAAATATGTTTCTAGTAAAATAGATAACTGAAATGAGATCAAGAAGGAGTAAATATAAATAGACCAATAATCTCAAGAAAATTGAAAATAGAGCTTACATTCTCCTTTCTCAGGAATAACAAACATAGATATTTTAGAAGTATTGTGCCAGGCAGCCTTCAGATGCCCCCCATCCTATCCCCCATGCCCCAAGTGATTCTTGCCTCCTGGAATTCATGCATTTGGATGGAATTCATTCCTGTTTTTGTTGGATAGAGCTAACCTGTGTAAACATGACATGTTGTGGAAGTAATGGATTGTATGTGACCTCTGAGGCTATGTCATAAAATACATGAAATACA
>NW_007738642.1:6173-8855 GCF_000696425.1 Galeopterus variegatus | reverse complement strand
TTGTGGAAGTAATGGATTGTATGTGACCTCTGAGGCTATGTCATAAAATACATGAAATACATTGTACCTTTTCTACGCTTGCTCTTTCTTGATTACTCAGTCTCAGAGAAGCCAGCTGAGCTAACTGCTGTGTGATGAGGATTGCTGTCTTAGTCTATTCAGGCACTGTAACAAAATGCCAAAGGTTGGATGGCTTATAAACAGAAATTCATTTCTCACAGTTCTGGAGGCCGGAAAGTTGTAGATCAAGATACTGGCAGATTTGGTGTCTGGTGAAGGCTCACTTTCTCATAGACAACTGTCTTTTTGCTATAATGTCACATGGCAGAAGGAGTGACAGTTCTCTCTGGGTTCTCTTTTATAAGGGCACTAATCCCATCTATGAAGGCTCTGTCTTTATGATCTAATCACCTGCTGGATTTCTCACCTCTTAATACTGTCACCTTGGGGATTAGAATTTCAACGTATGATTTTTGCAGATTGGATGATGCCCACATAGGGGAAGGCAATCTTTTCTGATTTATCAATTTAGATGTCAATCTCATCCAGAAATATCCTCACAGACACACCCAGAAATAACGTTTAATCTGGGCACGCTGTGGCACATTCAGGTTGGCAGAAAACAAGCCATCACACCATCCATCCAGTATAACAGCAAGAGATGGTTCCTGTGGGTATGCTGAGGGTAAACCTCAAAGACTGAAGACCAGACCCTGGACCATGATGTATTCCAGAGGAGACGCTGTGGGTGCCACCAGGTGGCTGGTTGCCCTGTTGTGTCACCTCATCCTCGCTGTCTATAACTGTTTTTTCAAAAATCAGTGGAACTCACTGTAACTAAGTAGACAGGTATGGCATATTGAGTTGTCACTTTGGGCCAGGCACTATGCTAAATGTTTTACTCTGTGTCATTTTATTTTTTATTTAATTCAGCTTTTCATGAGCAACATATTTATTCTTATTTTACACATGAATAAACGGAGCCACTCTTTGTCTCACAGCTAGAATGAGGCACTTGGCCTTGAACTCGGAACTCTGATTCCCAATCACAGCACTTCTCCTCTGCCACCAAAATTGTGCTTCATAGTTTAATGAAGGAAAGGAAATGTAGCTTGATGCACATGCACTGAAATGAAAGAGCTCTCCTTTAAGTGGCAAAGTATCTACTAAGATAATTCCTCCAAACCATATGTCCTCTTGGGCTTTTGGCTTTAAATTATAGAGCATGTGTTTAAAATCAGCATTTTTATTATCTTTGTGAGGTGTGTCAGAAAGATACTTGTTTCTACCAGGATCTTGTCTACCAGGAACGTGTTGTTGTCCACAGAGGCTCACCAGTTGCAGGACGGTGAGCAACCAAGCTATTTTCTAGATGATCTAAGTGAGCAGAAGCTGGTCCTCTGGTCACACAGGTTACATTTGGTTTTGGGCTTTCCTAACTGTCAGAATGCCAGAGCAATGACGGTGCCTTTTACAGCTGTCCAAGAAAAGAAACACAGCCAGATTTTTGATATGCCTAAATATAAGGGAACAGAGCAACTGATGGCTCTCCAGCAGTCCTGGCACGAGGAATTGTGGGTGGGGGACTGACAATAAGCAGAAGATGCTATTAAGAGAGGCATTCCCAGAGCAACCCATGTGATGTTTTTGTTTTGAAGATGTGCTCAAATTACATTAGTCTTCAGTCTGGAGAGAGGCCCTTCTTTGGTACTCTGTGTGTGATCATGCTCCTTTGGGTTTTCCCTAAACACATTTTGGGTAGTGCCCTCGGAAGTGCTTCTGACTCAGATTTTGCTAAGCAGCTGCTTGAATCTGAGAGAAATTTTCTTTATTTGCCAGGAAGCCCCTTGGTAGCAGAGTGGGGTGTGGTGGGGAGAGTGTGTGTTCTGGAGTTGGGCAGACCTGGTATCCATCCTGCCAATGCCCCTGCTTAACCACGTGACCTTGGGAAAAATCATTCCCCCCCAGCTTTTTATCTTTTTAATTGAAACATAATTGAGTGTACATATCTGTGACATACAGAGTTAAATATCAATACCTGTGTGCAATATGTGACGCTCAAATCAGGATAATTAGTATATTCAATAGTACACAATGTAATCATTTTTTGTGGCCCTTTACCGATTTCTCACTAACCCCCTCTCTCTGTCCCCTTTACCCACCTCTGGTGGCCTCGGTTCTGTTCTCTCCTTTTGAAAGTTCAGTGAATTAATGTGATTGCTGTATCTGTCTTTCTTTCTTGTTTTATTTGTTAATTTTTTTTAGCTTCCACTTATGAGTGAGGACATGCAGTGTTTCTATTTCTGGCCTGGCTTATTTCATTTATCAATTTTCATCCATGTTGCTATAATTGGCAGAATTTCATTCTTTTTTACGGCTGAGTAGTTTTCCGTTGTGTATATATACCACATTTTGCGTTATCCAGTCATCCATGGAGGGACGTTTAGGTTGGTTCTAACTCTTGGCTATTGTAAATAGAGCTGCAATAAACATGGGAGTGCAGGCGTCCCTTTGACCTGATGATTTCCATTCCTTTGGGCATATACCCAACAATAGGATTGCTGGATCTTATGCAGTTCTATCTGTACTTGTTTGAAGAACCTCCATAAACGCCGCACTAATTGACAGTCCCACCGAAAGTGTAGGAGAATTCACCTTTCTCTGCATTGTCACCAGCATTTG
>NW_007738642.1:2725-5306 GCF_000696425.1 Galeopterus variegatus | reverse complement strand
ATTGTTTCTTTTGCTGTGCAGAAGCTTTTTAGCTTGATATAATCCCATTTGTTTATTTTTTCTTTTATTGTCTGTGCTTTTGGGGTCTTATTTATAAAGTCTTTGCCCAGTCCTTCTTCCTGGAGTGTTTCCCCTATGTTTTCTTCTAGGAGTTTTATAGTTTCAGGTCTTATATTTAAGTCTTAATCCATTTTGTGTTGATTTTGGTATATGGTGAGAGGTACGGGTCTAGTTTCATTCTTCTACATATGGATGGCCAGTTTTCCCAGAACCATTTATTGAAGAGACAGTCTTTTCACCAATGTATTTTTTTTTTTTTAACCTTTGTCAAAGATCAGTTGGCTGTAAGTGTTTGGGTTGATTTCTGGGTTCTCTATTCTTTTCCATTGGTCAGTGTCTGTTTTTATGCCAGTACCATCCCCCCCCCACAGCTTTTTGTTTGTTTAGGTTATTAAAGCTTCATAGTATAATTTGAAGTCATGAGGTGTTATTTCCTCTCGCTTTATTTATTTATTTATTTTTGCTGACAATTGTTTTGGCTGTTTAGGGTCTTTTTTGTTCCATATGAATGTTAGAATGTTCTATTTCTGTGTAGAAAGTCATTGATATTTTGATGAGGATTGCATTGAACCTGTAGATCACTTTGGGTAGTATGGACATTTTCACATTGTTATTTCTTCCAATCCAACAGTGTGGAATGTCTTTCCATCCTTTTGTGTCCTCTTTCATTTCTATCAACAGTGATTTGTAGTTCTTGTAGAGATCTCTCACCTCCTTGGTTAAATTGATTTCTAGGTATTTTATTTTATTTTTTGTGACTGTTGTAAATGGGCTTTCTTTCTTCGTTTCTTTTTCATTGTTGGAGTATAACAACACTACCGATATTTGCATGTTGATTTTGCATCCTGCAACTGTACTAAAATTTACCATCTCTAAGAATTTTTTTGTAGAGTCTTTAGATTTTTCTTTATATAGATCATGTCATCTGCAAACAGTGACAGTTTGACTTCATCTTTTCCAATTTGGATGCCACTTATTTTTTTCTCTTGCCTGATTTCTCTGTACTTCCAATACTGTATTAAATAGGAGTCGTGAAAGTGGTCATCCTTGTCTTGTTCCTGTTCTTCAGGGAAACACTTTCTGCTTTTCTCCATTCATGATGATACTGGTGGTGGGTTTGTTGGATATGGCTTTCATTATGATGAGACACTTTCTTTCTATACTGAATTTCTGAGAGTCTTTATCATGAAGGGATGTTTTATTTTGTCAAATGCTTTTTCTACACCTATTGACATAATCAAATGATTTTTGTCCTTGATTTTGTTGATGTGTTTTATCACATTCATTAAATTGCATATGTTGAACTATTTTTACATTCCTGGGATGAATCACACTGATCACACTGTATAAGTTTTTTGATGTATTGATGTATACTGTTTTCTAATATTTTGTTGAGGATTTTTGTGTTCATATTCATCAATGGTAGTGGCCTATAGCTTTGTTTTTTGTTGTATCTTTATCTGGTTTTGGTATTTGGGTGATGCTGGCCTCATAAAATGAGTTTGGTATGATGGGCTGTGTTTTAATTTTTTGGAATAGTTTGAAAAAAGATTGGTGCTAATTCTTTAAAGATTTGGTAGAATTCAGTATTGAAGCTATCTGTTCATTTCTACTCTTTTTTGGGAGACTTCAGAGTACTGCTTCAATCTTGTTATTTGTTATTGGTCTGTATAGGTTTTTAATTTTTTCCAGGTTCAGTCTTGGTAGTGTGTATGCATCCAGAAATTTATCCATTTCCTCTATGTTTTCAATGTCTTGGTGTTTAGGTGTTTATAGTAGTCTCTAATAATTCTTTATATTTCTGTGGTATTAGTTGTAATGTCTCCTGTTTCATTTGAAATTTTTATTTGGGTCTTCTCTCTTCTTTCTTCAGTTAGCCTAGCTAATGTTTTGTCTATTTTGTTTATCTTTCCCAAAAATCAACCTTTTACTTCATTGATCTTTTGTATCATTTTTTGGGTTTCTATTTGATTTAGTTCTGCTCTGATCTTAATTATTTCTTTCCATTTACAAATTTTGGAATTGTATTATTCTTGTTTTTCTAGTTCTTTGTGGTGTAGCATTAGGTTGTTTATTTGAAATCTTTCTATTCTTTTGAAGTGAGTGTTTACTGCAATAAACTTCCCTCTTAGTACTGCTGTTGCAGTTTCCCACAGGTTTTGGTAAGACATATCTTAATTTCAATTAGTTTCAAGAAATTTTTTGATTTCATTTTTAATTTCTTCTTGGACCCATAAGTCATTCAGGAGCATGTTCTTTAATTTTCATGTATTTGTACAGTGTCCAGAGTTTCACTTGTTATTGATTTTTAGTTTCAATCCATTGTGGTCTGAAAAGGTACTTGAAATGATTCCAATTTTTAAAAATTGGTTGACACTTAATTTGTGACTTAACTTGTGGTCTGTCCTGGACGGTTCCCTAGTTGGGTTCCCTGTGCTGATGAAAAAAATGTATATTCTGTAATTGTTGGATGAAATGCTCTGTAGATATCTATCAAGTCCAATTGATCTAAAGTGTAGTT
>NW_007738642.1:0-2174 GCF_000696425.1 Galeopterus variegatus | reverse complement strand
ATATCTGGGTGCTTCAGTGTTGGGTGTATATATATATTGATGATTATTATGTCTTCTTGCTCGATAGATTCCTTTATCATATCTATAATGGCATTCTTTGTCTCCTTTCATGGTTTTTGGATTAAAGTCTGTTTTATTTGATATAACAATAGCTACTCTTGCTTGTTTTGGGTTTCCATTTGGTTGGTATATCTTTTTTTCATCCCTCCACTATTAGTCTGTGTGTGTATTTACAGGTGAGGTGAGTCTTTTGTAGACAGGATATAGTTGGGTCTAATTTTTTTTTTTTCCTTTTTGAGACCGGCCTCACCGCGTTCAGCCAGTGAGCGCACTGGCCATCCCTATATAGGATCCGAACCCACAGCGGGAGCTCTGCTGCGCTCCCGGTGCCTCACTCTCCTGTGTGCGCCACGGGCTCAGCCCTAGTTGGGTCTAATTTTTAAACCCAATCAGTCAGTCTGTGTTTTTTGAGTGGAGAATTTAATCCATTTACATTCAGGGTTGTTATTGAAATGTATTGTCTTATTTCTGGCATTTTCATTTGGATGTTTTAATTATGGTTTTTTTTCTTTCATTGTCCAGTGTTTTTTTATTTGTTTGTTTTTGTTTTGAGGGAGAAATATATAGTTTCTCTTTCTCGTTTGCATTTTTGTTCTACCAGTGTGTTNGTCAGTCTGTGTTTTTTGAGTGGAGAATTTAATCCATTTACATTCAGGGTTGTTATTGAAACGTATTGTCTTACTTCTGGCATTTTCATTTTGATGTTTTAATTATGGTTTTTTTTCTTTCATTGTCTTCAGTGTTTTTTTTGTTTGTTTTTTTGAGGGAGAAATATATAGTTTCTCTTTCTCGTTTGCATTTTTGTTCTACCAGTGTGTTTTGGTCTTTTTGTGTATTCATGGTTGTGCTTATGGTTTTTTTGATTCCAGATGCAGGACTCTGTTGAGGATTTCTTGTAAGGCTGGTCATGTGGTGGTGAAATCTTGCAGTTTTTGTTTATCTGGGAAGTACACTATTTCTCCCTCATTTCTGAAGATTAGTATTGCTGGGTATAGTATTCTTGCTGCACAGTTTTTTTTTCCTTTAAAAAATATTTATTTATTTATTTAACTTTAATTTTTATTGAATCAAAATTGATTATAAATATTTGGGGGTTCAACATTGAGATATATTGATCAAATCAATATTACTATCATATATATTGTTACAAATCCTACTTATTCTTTATGCTTCTTGTCCAATCTGACCCCATCCCCTCACCCTCCACTCTCCCCGCTCTGATAACCCTAGATTTCTTCTCTCCTTCTGAAAGAATAATGGTTACTCTGTTGATTTGCTGCCTAGATGATCCGTCCAATGCTGAGGGGTGTGATCAGGTCCCCCAATATTATTGTAGAGTACATGCTTCTTCTGTCACTCTGGAATGGGCTTTGTGGAGAGAGACATCCTCTTCTTTCCTTTGGTCTCTGCTGGTGACTCTTCTTGTGTCAATGCACTCCGATAGTTGGCAGGCCATCTGCATGGTGGCTGTGGTGTCTAGCCAGTTTTGTGGCAGCCATGGTTATTGTGGTGGGCCACCCACATGGAGGTTATATTTTTGGCATGCCCCTTGGCTCTGGTGGTGTGCCTGGTTGTGAGGGGTCTGGTCTGCAGCTCCATGCCTCAGGTCCCCTGGTGGACCCTAAGATTCTGGTGTGGTATGCCTTGTTGTGAGAGGTGTGTCTGGTCCCCTGCTCCATACCTCAAGTCTCTGTGCAGGCTCTGAAGTGATGGCGCAGTGTGCCTGGTTGAGAGGAGAGGGCCTAGGCCCCAGATTGAGATCTCACATCCCTGGTCAGGCCCCAAGTTGCTGGCATGATGTGCCTGGTTGTGGAAGGGGTGTCCAGTCCCCTTTTCCATGCCTTGGGTCCTGGATGGGCCCTGAGGTGCTGGCGTGGTGTGCCTCATTGTGGGAGGCAGGTCTGGTCCCTGGCTCCATACCTTGGGTCCCTGGACAGACACGAGGTGTTGGCAGTGTGTCTGAGCTGGTAGTAAGTTTTTTATCCTTTGCTTACTTCTAAAGTGGGGGAACTCCCTGTTGGGACCAGTACTTGAGCTCTATGGTTTAGCTAAATTGCTGCTTCCCTAGGGAAGGCTTTCTGTGCAACACAGGTGATAATGTTGACTTTATAGGT
>NW_007738641.1:20625-42394 GCF_000696425.1 Galeopterus variegatus | reverse complement strand
CTGAGGGTTGCGATCTGTTGCCGGACACGAAAAAAGACAAAAAGGAAAAAAAAAAAAACAAGTTTCCATAGTTATGTATAATAGGAAGACAATGATTATTCCAGCGGGATTTCAATAGAGGATGAGATTGATTTGACAGGTAACAGAAATGCTGTATAACTTGGTTAGCTAGTCAACTCAGTGGCAAAGATCAACCTGGTTATCCCCACAACTATGAATGGCTTAAGAGCAACCAGTCCAGTTGGTTACCTCTACAATCTAGGAGCCCCACTCTCTGTATGGCCTGTTTTTATACTATTTTGGACACTTGAAGAAATGTGTTCTGAAGGTGAAAATCTATGCTACGTGATTTCTGTGGAGCCTGCAGCAATGACCTCACATTAAGAAATGAAGAGCATTAATTAGACTTGATGAAACAGAAATCTTAATAACGTGTGAAAAGATGAAAGGAAAACAGATTAGTGAACTAAATCAAACCTGATTTCAGTGCTTGATAATGCATCAAAATAACATTTAAGAATTGTTTTTTATTTTACTTATTTTCTTCCATTTGAAATGTTTTAGGTTCTCCTTAAGTAACTTTTTTTTTTTCAAACTGTGATAAGAGCACTTAAGATGAGATCTACCCTCCTAGCAAATTTTCAAGCGTACAGTACAGTACTGCTAACTATAGGCACAATGTGTACAGCAGATCTCTGGAACTTATTCATCCTGTATAATTGAAATTTTATACCATTTAACAGCAACTCCCCCATTCCTCCCTCCCCCCAGCCTCTGGCAACCACCACTCTACTCTGTGTTTCTATGAGTCTGACTATTGTAGACACTTCATCTAAGTGAAATCATACAACACTTGTCCTGTGATTGGCAAATTTCACTTAAAAAAACAAGTTTCCATAGTTATGTATAATAGGAAGACAATGATTATTCCAGCGGGATTTCAATAGAGGATGAGATTGATTTGACAGGTAACAGAAATGCTGTATAACTTGGTTAGCTAGTCAACTCAGTGGCAAAGATCAACCTGGTTATCCCCACAACTATGAATGGCTTAAGAGCAACCAGTCCAGTTGGTTACCTCTACAATCTAGGAGCCCCACTCTCTGTATGGCCTGTTTTTATACTATTTTGGACACTTGAAGAAATGTGTTCTGAAGGTGAAAATCTATGCTACGTGATTTCTGTGGAGCCTGCAGCAATGACCTCACATTAAGAAATGAAGAGCATTAATTAGACTTGATGAAACAGAAATCTTAATAACGTGTGAAAAGATGAAAGGAAAACAGATTAGTGAACTAAATCAAACCTGATTTCAGTGCTTGATAATGCATCAAAATAACATTTAAGAATTGTTTTTTATTTTACTTATTTTCTTCCATTTGAAATGTTTTAGGTTCTCCTTAAGTAACTTTTTTTTTTTCAAACTGTGATAAGAGCACTTAAGATGAGATCTACCCTCCTAGCAAATTTTCAAGCGTACAGTACAGTACTGCTAACTATAGGCACAATGTGTACAGCAGATCTCTGGAACTTATTCATCCTGTATAATTGAAATTTTATACCATTTAACAGCAACTCCCCCATTCCTCCCTCCCCCCAGCCTCTGGCAACCACCACTCTACTCTGTGTTTCTATGAGTCTGACTATTGTAGACACTTCATCTAAGTGAAATCATACAACACTTGTCCTGTGATTGGCAAATTTCACTTAGCATAATGCCCTCCAGGCTCATCCGTGCCGTAGCCTATATCAGAGTTTCATTTTTTTTTTTCCTTTTTGTCTTTTTTCATGTCCGGCAACGGATCGCAACCCTCAGTGTCGCGCCCGTACCAGACTGGACCGGCAACGGGATCGCAACCCTCGGTGTCACGCCCGCACCTCGCTCAGCCAGTGAGTGGGAACCGGTCTGTATGTGGGATCCGAACCCTCGGCGGGAGCACTGCCACGCTCCCAAGTGGCGCACTGTAGCAGTGTGCCACCGGGCTGGCCCCAGAGTTTCATTTTTTAAGGCTGAATAACATTCCACCATATGTGACAATGACATTTTCTTTATGCATTCATTCTTCGGTGGATATTTAGGTTGTGTTCATATGTTGGCTATTGTTAATAATGCTGAAATGAACATGGTAGTGCAGACATGTCTTAGAGATCCTGATTTCAATTCTTTTGGATATACACCCAGAAGTGGGATTACAAAATCATACGATAGTTCTACTTTTAATTTTTTGAGGAACCTCCACACTGCTTCTTATGTTGGTGGCACCATTTTCCGTTCTCACCTACAGTGTACAAGGCTTGAATTTCTTCTCCACCTTCTCGTCAGCACTTGTGACCTTTGTCTTTTGGTAACAGCCATCCCAACATGTGAAAAGTGATACCTCATTGTAGTTTTGATTTACATTTCCTTCATGATTAGTGATATTGAGCATCTTTTTATATACCTGTTGGCCATTTGTATGTCTTCTTTGGAGAAATATTTAGTGCTATACGTACTCTCTCCTGAATGCTAATTAGTGGAAACTCAGTTGATAAGTGACAGTGCTTTTTTGAAGTATAATTTGAAGAGAATGTCATTCTGGGTGCTTCTTTCCTGCAGGACAAATTCAGAGCACAAAGAGATTGCCATGCAGAGAAAGACTCCTCTGGCCAGGGCTCTGCTGGTAACAGAAGCCAGAGGATGTGGGTCAGTCCTGGACATCAGGCTTTACGATTAAGCATAACTCTCATCCTCTCAGAAACCATTTAGGACTCTGTCATTCACAAATGACTCCAAGTCTTTGCTGAGTTTAGTTTTATTTTCTGCTTTAATCTCTTGGGTTAATGAGTTCCATAAGCTTATTTTTTACTGTGTGAAGAATTTCCTGTCACTTGCTAGATTCATGTATTAGTCTGTTTTTGTTACTTATAACAAAATACCTGGAACTGGGTAATTTATAAGAATATAAAATCTATTGCTTACAATGGAGGCTGGGAAGTCCAAAGTCTAGGGGACACATCTGGAGAGGGCCTTCCTTGGTGGTGGCTTTACAGTGATGTAGGGGTCTCACATGGCAGAAAATGGTGGAGCAGAGAGAGACAGACTCTCATGTGCTCTCCTTTTAAAGCCCTCGGGACCACAGCCCCCCTCAGAGCCACGCCCTTGACCACCATTATTAATCCATTCATTATGGCATGATCCTACAATCTAATCACCTCTTCAAGGCCCCACCTTGAGATGATCATAATAGAATTTCCCACCATCTGTCACAGTGGTGGCCACATTTCCAATACCTGAAATAAGCTTTAGGAGACGATTTAAATGTCAATGAGTCTGGCAGGGGACATTCAATCCACAGCACCTCACTAGGTCTCAATGAATGCCTGCCTCTTAGAATTCTGGGACTTAACCGAGCAGTTTCGCTCAATCGGGCCCTTCATTCACACCCACGCACACTCAGACTCTTCATTTAGCCAGGATAGAGAGTAACTTTATTAGGAGACATGTCTGCCCACGCCTCACATCCCCTCTCTTCTATTATCCTAGTCACCTTCCTCAATATCATCTCCACTTGTGTCACCTCATTCTAGAAATGTGGCAACTAGCCCCGTAGGCACCAAAGTTTTAAGTTTGAATTGGAAAGGAGCTGCTGTTTGGTTTTCTAAGCCATTTTTGATGACAACTCACATTATTTTGGCCATTTGGGCCACAATACCGGGGCAACCCCTGCTAATTACTCCGTTATCCCTTTCCTGGGCTCTAACTGATAGACTACAACCCTTTATTTAGTATTAGATCTGGAAATGGAAAACGTGACTAAACCCTATATTCGATCCTTCCTGGATATTTGACATTAAGCAATTCAAGTAAAGTCTTAAAGTTTCCAATTCTTCACTTCTAAAATAAAGATAAAAATGCCTCTCAAAATTATGGAGAGAAAAACAAACAAAAACGCACTAGAGTTATAAATGCAAGAACTCCTCCTAAATTGAAAGCAGTGCAGTGTAGGTGTGGCTTGCATATCATCTATTCCCAATTTCAATTGCATCATCTATTCCTTTTCTACCTTTTCACAATTATTTTGGTGGTAGAAATAAAGGTAACTTTATAATTTGCTTTTATTCAAAATATGTATGCCTTTCTGAATTCCAAATGAGAACGTTCACAGTAAAGCATAATTCTTTCATGCTTTTTTTAAATTAAAAAATGATAAACAAATTGATATGAGTAACTTATCTAGAAATCAATTTATAAGGTTTGTTTCTAAAGATAGTGTTGCATACTGGAAAGACATGTGGCTTGGAATTAAGCACGCCCAGGCTCTAAGCCTTGCTCTGATACATATTTGTTGTGTGACCTTGGGCTAGGTACCTAATCTTTTAAATCCCATTTTCCTCATCTGTAAAATGGGCATTATAATATTTATCTCATAAGGTTGTTGTGAATATTTATTAATATAATTGATATGTAAGTTCCCTTCATCTTATACATTAAAAATCTTTTTTATGACAAAATCAGGCCAGACTCAGCCTTGTCTTCTATACCTTCTAAGAGCTTAGAATGATATAATGATTATTCACAGTCTTCATGATCTTTCTGAGACAACATCTGCTCTAAAGTACCTTTAATATCATCAGTCTAATGTTGGGCCTTAAAAACTAATGCCACCTTAAGTGACAAGTGGACTAAAGTGGCAGCCTAAGAGGGCGCCGGGAGGAAGTAGGGTGGGAGTGTCTGCCGGAACCTTGCCTTAGCCCTTATTGGCCGCGCTCGTGAACACTGCGTGATTGCAATAGATAGGCATTGAGACAGAACCCTTAAGCTGATTGGAGCATGTAAAAAACCTGCCTTTCCCATTTGCCTTTAAAAGCAAGTGCTTGTGTGCTAATAAACGGAACTGCTTGGCAGAACCCCCGCTGCATCTGAGTGTCCTTTAACCGGCCAGTGGTGTGCTCACCTCTCTTCACGGCTCTCTTCCCCGGTCTCCTTCCAAAGGGGACAGGAGGGAAAGAGGAATCCCGGGCCGTTCGCTCGCCCACCAGAAGGAACGAGGCTAGGGCTGTACGGGTCGGCCGGTGGTGGACCCGACAGTCTAAGACTACATTTTGATGAATGTAGTGCTGAAGTTGATTGGGTTTTACTTTTATTCTTTAAAATTGGCGATGCATGTAGGTATTCTAGAGTGCTCTGAGAGTCCCATTCACAATCTCCATGGGAAATGGGACAGGGAGTTTACTGTATCAGCTTAGGACAGCAGAAAGAATATTAAGCTACGGGTTGAGAAACCTGGACACTTTTACAGCTTAAGTAAGGCTCATCTTCTCTGAGCCCTACATTCTTCATCTTTTATATAAAGAAGTTGGATTAGACAATTCCTGAAATTCTTTTTAATTCTTCAATTCCCTGTTCTGCATTAAGAACCCCAAATTTAGGAGAAGCATCATAGCACATATCAGGCACTTATTATGTAATAGGGCTGAGGACCCTGAGGAGTTTATTGTTTGTATGTTTATGATGCTCCAAGTGGCCGCCCTTCTCGGGTCAACAAGGACAAGGGACTCTGCCACCAGGGGAGGTCCCCAGGAGCCAGCCAACCAAACCTGGGAGGTACTACAAGCCGCTTGGAGGTGTCTGTGTCACATTTAAAAAAAAAATCACTAACATCACTTTTTGAAGTTGTTTTACAGAATCGACGTGGACTAGACCTGTTGTTCTTACAGCAAGGAGGATTATGCGCTGACCTCAAAGAAAAGTGCTGCTTCTACGCCGACCACTCTGGAGTGGTCAAGGATTCCCTAGCTAAGCTTAGAGAAGGGCTAGAAAAGTGCAAAAAAGAGTGAGAAGCCGATAGCAATTGGTTCCAAAGCTGGCTTTCAGGTTCCCCGTGGCTTACCACCCTGCAGTCCTCCCTGGCGGGCCCCCTCATCTTGGGGCCTTATGCCATTTGCCAGGTTGTGTTCCTTATAAGGTGCAACACCACTTCTCTCGTAATGCTCACCCAGGTGGTAGAGGAGGTGGCCCATTATGAAAGCCCTGACAGCCCTTGGGTCAATATGGCCCTTCAAGAAATCAACGCCAATCTCTAAGGCTCCGCCCTGCCTGCGCTTGGCTGGATAGTCAATGATGGGTAAGATTTCCAGAGGGAAACAACCTAAGACAGGCACAGCCACCAGAGGGAATGGAGGCGAGGCTGGGAAGGTTAGCCGCCTCCAGCTGCCTTATTAAAACAAAAAGAGGCAGATGTTGGGCCTTAAAAACTAACGCCACCTTAAGTGACAAGTGGACTAAGGTGGCAGCCTAAGAAGGCGCCGGGAGGAAGTAGGGTGGGAGTGTCTGCGGGAACCTTGCCTTATATTGGCCGCTCTTGTGAACACTGCGTGATTGTTGCAATAGATAGGCATTGAGACAGAACCCTTAAGCTGATTGGAGCATGTAAAAAACCTGCCTTTCCCATTTGCCTTTAAAAGCAAATGCTTGTGTGCTAATAAACGGAACTGCTTGGCAGAACCCCCACCGCGTCTGAGTGTCCTTTAACCGGCCAGTGGTGTGCTCACCTCTCTTCACGGCTCTCTTCCCTGGCCTCCTTCCAAAGGGGACAGGAGGGAAAGAGGAATCCCGGGCCGTTCGCTCGCCCACCAGAAGGAACGAGGCTAGGGCTGTACGGGTCGGCCGGTGGTGGACCCGACAGTCTAAGACTACATTTTGATGAATGTAGTGCTGAAGTTGATTGGGTTTTACTTTTATTCTTTAAAATTGGTGATGCATGTAGGTATTCTAGAGTACTCTGAGAGTCCCATTCACAATCTCCATGGGAAATGGGACAGGGAGTTTACTGTATCAGCTTAGGACAGCAGAAAGAATATTAAGCTACGGGTTGAGAAACCTGGACACTTTTACAGCTTAAGTAAGGCTCATCTTCTCTGAGCCCTACATTCTTCATCTTTTATATAAAGAAGTTGGATTAGACAATTCCTGAAATTCTTTTTAATTCTTCAATTCCCTGTTCTGCATTAAGAACCCCAAATTTAGGAGAAGCATCATAGCACATATCAGGCACTTATTATGTAATAGGTTGACTACATGAAATTGTCATTCTTGTAGATCACAAATGTCAAATATATGCAAGTCCATATGATTCGACCTAATATTTCACTGCCATTTATTGAGTAATGGTTGAAAGGGGATTAACTTAATCTTACAGTAGAGGATGCCCTACAATTTTCAATGGAATATTTTTCTAACATCACTATTTTACCATATGATTTAAAAAAGAAAAGCATTACTTAAATAAATTTTCCCAATTGCTTTATTTTTTTCTGGCTCTATGCCTTGATTCTATTGCAGATCCTGTCTGGAAATAATTGATTGCGGAGCAATGCAGACCTGGAGGTTTGCTCAGAAAAGCTTGTGTATACAGGTAAGCATATGACAAGCATCCAGGCCAGCCTATCCTTGCTGTGAATGACAAAGGTGCCTTTCACATGGTAAATGGGGCAGAGTTGATGGTGTTAGGCTTTCAAATTCAGAGAAAACAGAACAGTAAATGAGTGCATCTAAAAATACATCTTAGGGAGATTTCTCATTCTTAAACATTTATTCACTCTGACATGGTCCAATGTGTTAATAA
The DNA here is from genome assembly GCF_000696425.1 of Galeopterus variegatus. NCBI lineage: Eukaryota > Metazoa > Chordata > Mammalia > Dermoptera > Cynocephalidae > Galeopterus > Galeopterus variegatus. The sequence goes on along the minus strand of NW_007738641.1, from coordinate 34,790 downwards.
TCAGAAAACCTGGATGTATTCTTCTCAATCCTCCCTTTCCCCAAAGAATTAGGTGATCTTGGTCAATTATGTAGACCTCTGTACTATCTTTTCTCAACCAAAAAAAATGCAAATGTCATTTCTCAACCTAGCTCATAATTCTGTTACCATGAGTAATATATGCCATAATCTTGAGAAACTTTAAATGTACAAAGTGCATTAGTTGTGCTTAGTCAGCTAATCGTAATAGATGCTCAGGAATTGTCAGGCCCATGCATCTTTCTCAATCAGTGCACAAGTATTCTCTACAATATTTCTGACATATGGTTACTTAGGTTCTATGTGAATTCTTCCAGGCATGGGAGTTCACTTTGGTAAAAATCAATGAATTACATTATTGAATAGTTTACTGTTAACTCACTTTCCCTTATGCTGATTTAAAATCTTCTTCCTATAAATTGTACCCCTTTGTCTTATTTTTGCTCTTTGTATCGACAGAGAACAAGTCTACTCTTACATTTTCATGATAACCATTGAGATATGTGAAGGAAGTTTCATGCTTTCCTTAGTCCTCTCTTGCTAGAGAAAACATCGCTTTATCATTCCGGTATTTCTAAAATGACTTTCTCTAGGCCCCGGCAGTATTGATGTTTTCCTTTGAGTGAGGTGTTCCCCCGGAAGTAAAACCTGCTCTTCTTAATTGACCTGGTCAGTGCATAAGTGAGAAGGAAAATGACATTCTTTGGTCTGGGACCAGATACTTATGTTAATACAGTCTAAGATAACCTAGTTCAAATGATTTCTGGTAATAACAAAGTAGCTTGAGAAGGAAAATGACATTCTTTGGTCTGGGACCAGATACTTATGTTAATACAGTCTAAGATTACCTAGTTCAAATGACTTCCGGTAATAACAAAGTAGCCCCTATTACACTAACCCTTTTGCAGATAACAACTATAAAATCTGGATAGAAAGACAAAAATAATAATCTGAAGGTGCTGGTGAATTACCAAAAGTTGCATTAAACTTAGAAGACTAAAGGGCATTGAGTGATTTTCATTTTTTTCCCCTGACTTTTATCTGAGTTCAACCTCCAGTTAGCACCATGCTGGTTAACTATACGTAGGAGAGAAATTTATCTTACAGGTAAAAAGAACCACACAAATGAGTTAGGATTTACTACAGCAGCTAGAAGGTGAAGGGGGAAGTTCTGGAAAAAAGACAGTAACAGATGTGGAGCCCCAAATTCTGAAAATCGTTTCTGCTCAAATCTCTGGCTAACCCCTGAAATGTGCACATGTAGAGCAGACGTTAAGCCGTCCACCTAAAGATAAAAAGACTGAGCAAAGATTTCAGCTGTGGCAAACCACAGAAGGCACCACTAAAGAGTTAGGAATTGGATTTGTCTAACTGACTGCCTGCTAAAACAAAATATTTTTTCTGAGAAATATAAAATAATTCATATCTTCTACAACATATAATCTACAATGTCCAGAATGCAATCCAAAATTATTAGACAAAGAAACAAAAAAGTAAGACCGATATGCAAGAGGGTATTTAATCAATGAAGACAAGTCACACGATGGCCCAGGTGTTGGAATTAGCAGACGAAGTGTTGTGTTTGGTTTTTTGGCAGCTGGCGAGTACAGGGATCTGAATCTTTGACCTTGATGTTACAACGCCATGCTCTAACCAGCTGAGCTAACTGGTGAGCCCCCCCCCCAGTCAAAGATTTTAAAGCAGCTATTATAACTATGCTAATATAACTAAAGGAAAATAAAAATTCACACAGACATAATCACTACTCTCTTGATATTGTTATTACCACTAGCAATAAATCCTTATTTATACTGTCAAATATCCCAAATTTTCTCATTTACTTACAATTATATCATGATAAACTTTATCTTAGGTGGATTAAGCATTTGCCTTTATTAAAATAAAAATGTTAAAATAATAAAGTAATATAATTTATTTTCAAGTTCCCCACATTACTGTAAAGTGATAATTCTTTTATAAACATTTGTAGAGCTGTGCCGGATGTGTTAGCTGGCCCTGCCCTTGAGAAGTTTATTGAGTACTGTTTTTGTGTATATGCATCTACGATTATGTTACTAAATAGAAGAGAAGTACAAAGTGACAAGAAAGTGCAGGAATAAAGTAGTAAGCTTTTCCTGGGCACTCAGGGAAAGGATCCTAGAGGAGTTCATATTAAATTCAGGATTCAGCACGGGTGGGAGTTCAGCAGGCAAAGAAGAAGGAAACAGCACACGACGTGGGAGGAGCAGTGCGTAAAGGAGGAGCTGTGACAGGCTGTGAACAGTTCAGAGAGAGGTGGAAATGTCCACATGATTGGAGAGCGGGGTTTGTAATAAGACAGGTAAGACATGAGACTGGAGAGGAAATATGAGTATGAAAACTGGATGTGGAGATCAAATTTACACTATCCAGATATTGCTGGGGCCCCCAGACTGGGGACACATGAACAGGCATGAGACTAATGAAACTCCTGGCTGCCTAGCAGAAGGCTAAAGCTCAGGCTGTAGTCAGGGACGTTTCTGCAACCCAGCAAACAAAGACTCCCACAGGACGAAAAAAATAGAATTTGTGCTCACCCATAAAAATTACAAGCCACAAGAGGAACAATTCTGTTGTGAATAAAATTCAGCAAAAACAAAAATAGGAGCATGAGCCCTCCAAGAGCTTGAAATATTAGAACAGTCAAAAGAGACCATTAAATAGGTTCATAATTATTTAAAAGTAAAATAAGGAAGAGCAATTATTGTGAAAAAGTACGACACAGACAAAAGAAAAGATTAATCTGTAAGGTGATGAAATGTCTAAAAATTTAAGATGTAATTGAAATTTAAAAATCTATCAGTGGATTTTACACAGATGAACTATCAGTGCTTGGAAGATAGATCTAAGGGATGTATACAGAGTTCAGCTCAGAGAATGAAAGACGGGAGATGAGAGAGGGTGTGGCCGACGGAGTCTTAAGGGCCACTCCGCAGCCCCCACCTCCTGGTGTTCATAACTGTGTGGTTCTCTTCCTTCGAGTGTGTGCAGGACGCATGAATTACTTCTAACCAATAGAGTATGATAAAGGTGAGGGGATATACATGATTATATGCACATGGTTACAGGACTATGCTGTATAAGATTATAATGTCCATCTTGCTGGAAACTCTCCCCTCTTTGGGGCTTTGAGGAAGTAAGCAGCCAGTTGGCGAGCCCCATGTGGCAAGAAACTGTGGGCTGCCTCCAGGAGCTGAGGGCTGCCTCTGCCAGCAACTTAAATTGGAAGTAGATTCCTCCCTAGTTGAGCCTCAGATGAGACCACATCCCTGGATGACAACTTGATTGCTACCTTGGGAGACCCTAAGCAGAAGACTCAGTTAAACTATGCCTGAATTCTTGATCCATAGAAACAGTGATATAATAAATGTGTGTTAAGTTACTAAGTTTGAGGTAATATTGTTACAGAGCAATAGGTAAATAACACAAATGGTTACATATATGGAGAATGGAATACAAAATTCAACATATGTTTAATATGCAACCCAAATTTATACGCCCAGTCTAGGTAATATCTCTTGAACTCCAGACTGGGACATACACACTGGTTAATGACTAACTGTACTTAAATATTCCAAAAAATCTTTACACTCATTCACTTATTCAATCAACAAGTATTTTTTTCAAAAACTAATATTCACCAAATTTAACTTTTCACCCCCTCAGACCTATACCTTCTCCCAAACAATCATGAGGTTTTACTGCTTCAGACTTAATTAATCTATCCCCTCCTCTTCGTACTCGGCAACTATATAACGTAGTGCGAAATCTCCTTTCCTTTTGTCTGTATCGCTGCAACAGCCTCCTATTTGTGTCTTTCTGGGCTCAGTCTTCCAGTTTTGCCTTTTTAAAAATCTATCTTCTATACAGGAGTCCAAGTGATCTTTCTAAAGTGCAAGTGTGATCACGCCACTTTTCTGTTTGAAACCCTTCACAGACTCTCGATTGCTCTTAGGATGAAAAGCCAAGGTCTCTGCCAAGGCTTATAAGAACTCCCTTCTGCTGACTTCTATAGCTCAATCTTAACATGCTTCCACTCCGCACCGTGCTCCAGCCACACTGCACAACCTCTGCAGCCCTTCTGCCTAAACACTCTCTTCTGTTCCATCTCTCCTTCCATAGGCTAGCTCCTGCTAATCTTTCAATCTCAGCTTAGGCTTTGGGAAACTTTCTTTGACCTTCCACATTCACCTTTGAAACTGGGAAAAATGCCCCTCCTATGTTCCCCCTACAGCTGGCACTTAGTTTCATCCTGACACTGACCCAAGAACTGCCCTTCTCTTTTGTTTACCTACACCCTCTATGAGACCTTCAGCTTGTTGTGAGCAAGCATTGTGTCTAACTCGTAGTTGTATTCCCAGGACCTCATATAGGGTATGGCACATAGTAGTATTCATTTAGCATTTGTTGAATAAATAAAAAAAGTAAAGCAGAGAAGTAAAATAGTTTGTCTTAGCAGCACTGGCAATTGGAAAACATTTATTTCTTTTCTTCACTGGTTTCTACCTAAATCGCTAAACTCAAATTTTATGTAGCGCCATTTCCAGAAAAAGCTTCATTTTAATTTTGCAAAATTACAGCTGAATAACTTCTATTTTAAAATACTGAAATGGCAAAAGAATCTCGGTCTATTTTCTGTTGCTAGAACAGAATAGCCCACACCGGGTAATTGATAAAAAGTAAAAGTTTATTAGGCTCATGGTTCTGGAGGCTGGGAAACCCAAGAGCAGGGCACTGGCATCTGCTGAGGGCCTTTGTGCTGTGTCAGGACACAGTGGAAGGACAGAAGTGCAAATGAGCATGTATGAAAAGAGACCGCAAGAGCTCGCTTTTATAATAACCCACTCTTGAGGACTAACTCACTCAACTGATAGCAGCATTAATCCATCTAGGAGGGCTTTGCCCTCATGACCTGATCACCCCATAAGGCCCCACCTCCTAATACTGTAACATTGGCAATTAAGTTTCCAATGTATGAAGCTGGAACACATTAAAACTCATAACAGAGTCTTTAAGCAAAATGTAGTGAAGAGTTTAGAAGGCGAGAGATTTTGGTTTATCTTGGGTTGAGATAACATAATTGAAAACAACATGGATTTAAGAATGGCTTATTATAGTCTCTGGCACGAAGTAGGTTCAGTGGTGTTAACTGACTTTAGTTGTCTCTGCATGCTACCAAAACACTAATTTCTCCAAACTTGCCTGTTCTCTCCACTTCCCTGTTCTCCAAAAAGGGGGTTTTGATAAAAGCCACTTCCCATTTACACACACCAAGGAGGAGGAGGCATGGCCAAAAGCAGAGCCATATCTCTGTTCAGTTCTGAAAAATGAGCAAAGTGAAATTAGTTTTCATTCAAGAAGTGCAGGCTTGTTTTAGAACCTTGGTCCAGAGGAGTTTGTGTAAAGATCTGTCACTTAGGAGAGATGGCCTCTCTTCAGAGTTACGTTGAAATATGGCTAGCTTTGCCAGGAGCAAAGTAAACCAACAGTAAGAACAATTAGAGTTGTGAACAATTCTAGAATGCCAACCAGAGGATTATTTGCCAGAGAGGGAAAGTACATGGGACCTTGACCTTACCAAAGAGATCGCAATTCAGGAAGATTGGCACTAGTGCTTCTCTGTTCACTACATGGGGTGTGTGTGTTTGCACGGTTGCGTGTGTGTTTGCACATGGGTGTGCCTGGCTGGTGGACATTTTATGATGCAAGACACAGTCAAGGCAAACAAAGACAGGTTATCATCAGAGGATGAGAAATTGAAGATGGAGAATCAAAGGTTTTATTTTTCTGTGCAAATGTGTTAAAGCCGTTGTCACACACAATGCAGTCGAAGATACAGAAGAATAAAGAGAGAAGGGACAGTATTTTTTAAAAGTGAGATATCTCATGACAGCAAAACATTTGGAAAACAGAAAAGCAATTGACGATTAGAGTGACAACAGAGGCATCAGAATTGTACAAAGAAAGAGATTGTGAGTGAATATTTCTTAAATATATTTGATAGGGAACATACTACATTTACAATGGCCTGTAAGTACATAATTACAGATCTGTCTAGAAGGGAATTAATGTGAAAAGTATATGCACAGGGCCCAGCCCGTGGCGCACTCGGGAGAGTGCGGCGCTGGAGCGCAGCAGCGCTCCCGCCGCGGGTTCGGATCCTATCTAGGGATGGCCGCCGGTGCACTCACTGGCTGAGTGCGGTGTGGCCAGTCTCAAAAAGGACAAAAAAAAAAAAGTATATGCACATATGGTCTTTGGCTATAATCTGTTTTATGCTTATTGCAAATACTTGTGAATGCAAATATTTTGGGGACGGTCTTCTCCAAGTCTCATGTCACCAAATCAAAGTTTGGGACTGATCATCTGAAGCAGCAGTAATGGCACGTGCACCCTTGGGTGTGAGGGAATGCACGGGTATAAAGGAAAGACTTTGACATCAGTTGCCCCCAATTTGAAATGACTACAAGGTTTTCACAGGAGATAAATTTACTACACAAAACCTTCTATTACTCTTGCAAAGTAAAATTAAATACACTTCCTTCGCTTTCATAGTGTACTATTTTGTCCTTGTTTGAATGGTATATTTAGGTTTACCTTGGTCATTTTCACAGAAAAACAACTTTCTTAAAACAATTGGGATTAAATGAGCGCTGGGTATCATCCAATGAATAAATTACTCTCACGTTTTCAGACCAGGGAAGCTCCTAAAGACGTAGACATGTTTACAAAGTGACATTTGGCAGGCCATTGTTATTTTAGTTGCGTTCTGAACTAATTCGTAGGATCAAACTATTTTCCCTTTAAATGAACACAAATAATGCCTCCTTTGGAAGGGTCTATCAACACAAAGATATTTAACATAAGTTATAACATGCCAGTGGAAACAATAAAAACATTAGCAAAGAAAGTTTACTACTTTATGATTACTCTTTTATAATCTCTATAATCTTTATAATTAAGAATATATTAGTTTTTGCATATCTTAGTAATTTACTTTATAGAGCCATTATTTCAGGTATACATTAATGAAAAAAATAATAATGACAAATATATGTTAATTAAGATAGGTGTTATGTTTTTATGATTTTTCTCAGAAAAATACTTGAAGAGGATAAATTTACTCGCAGATTTTAGAAAAACCTGCCTCTAAGAAAATTCAAGTTTTGTAATATATACTTTTTGGTGTATGCATAAACTATAGTTCTTATTTTTTACTTAGTATTCATTGAAGAGGAACTGAAATTAGTGCATTTGATAGGGAAGTCAACAACCTTATAAATGTATAAACAATTAACAAAAAAAATTATTCTATTTGTAAGGAAAAGGGAAAGTATTCCACAAAAGAAGTAAAGAAAGAATTATCTGCAGTTTTGTTGGAAGAGAGAAGGTTTTATGGAATCAGAAATTATACTGGTGAGGTATAATTCGGATATTGATACCAGATAATTCTTCCTACATTTTTAAAAATTGATGCAATTTCCTGCATTCTCTGTCTATCGTTATCACTTATCAGAGAACTGATAACAATTCATTCGGATGGCTTTGTATAAAAACATAGATGAATATAATCAATAATTTTAATCAGTACATTTGATCAGTAATTTTCAAATTTTTGTGTCATTAATAATAGATGAGAATGAAAGACTATAAATTAAAATAGAATTATAGTGAATAAAAGCAGCTTAAAATATGGAAGGATGTATGCACAAAAATGGAGAGGAGAGAAAATGGTTTCATAATGGCAGGGGTCATTCAAATATGGAAGTGTGAATGATAATTTATTTGTATTAAACCAATTTAATAATGAGATATTTCTGGTTATATTAAGAACAATATTTTTTCCTATTAAAGCTGGAATAGGAAAATATTTGACATACACCTGAAGTGCTTGTGATATGCTTAAAATAGACATTGAATTTATTTTAATTTTCAAGATGGTTTTTCTTTTTCTTTACTTTTTTCAAAGAGATCTAAAATGAGTCAAGACATTTCTTGAAATTCAATGGCTTTTAATAAATTTGGGGCTGTTCAGACTATGTCAATAATCTTCCTGCTCACCCCACTCAACAACTGGATCGTCATTCATGCGCAGAATGAGATAAGAGAGAAGCTGAAAGAGATTCTGCCAGAGTAAGAGAGAGACATAAAAGGACAGGCCGCTTACGTCCACCTCGCAGCGCTCGCCCGCAAAGGCGACATCACAGAGGCACTGGAATTTGTTGACCAAGTCCTGGCACAGGCCTCCGTGGAAGCACGGATCAGAGGCACACTCATCAATGTCCTTTTCACACCTTGAAAATAAACAGAAACAACAGAAACCCAGGACCCTGTTGAATAAATTGGCTGTGAAATGGGGAAAGCAAAAATTTGTCTTACCTTCCTAGAACACACAATTTATACAGATCTGCTAATGTGCGAGATGTTCCTTTAAAATTCCTCTAACAAACTTTGGTTTTAATGGAAATAGTTTGTACACATGTGTGCGCACACACATGCACACAGAATTAATTAGAATGAGAAAAGAAGTGCAAATATTTGGAAACCAAAATTCCTCTAACAAACTTTGGTTTTAATGGAAATAGTTTGTACACATGTGTGCGCACACACGTGCACACAGAATTAATTAGAATGAGAAAAGAAGTGCAAATATTTGGAAACCAAGAGAAAACTGGGCCGTGCATAAACCAGTTTCTCCATGAAGACCTTCTTGGACTTGCCACCTTATAAATGTTCAGCTTAGTAGGGGCACATACAAACCGTGAGACTGAGGCTGTATTTTGCAACCTGAAGTTTGCAGAGCAAACCTACACTCACACTCAGGATTCTCATGCATCTGTGTCCTTGGACTAAGGGTAAAGTCTACCAGAGACAAAAAAAAAAAGTATTTTGCAACCTGAAGTTTGCAGAGCAAACCTACACTCACACTCAGGATTCTCATGCATCTTTGTCCTTGAACTAAGGGTAAAGTCTACCAGAGACAAAAAAAAAAAGAAAGGAAAAAAGGTTTATCTGGGAGATTCTGAATTATTTTTCTTTGGAATCACATTTTTTAACAAAAGCAAAGGTATATAATAGGATTTTACTTGTTAATAAATCTGTGTTCCAATAGCTAAGCATAATTTCTGAATGCTCCACTAAAATGACTTTAAAAAGTCAAATTTTCCAAACAAGTAACATCTATTCTAAGGTAAATTGAAGTTTTCCTGTTCCCTGGTTCACCGTCATTTTTCACCTAATGTTTTACCGACAACTTGTTTTTCTGTAGATTCATTGATTAATTCACTAATTACTCATTTAGTCATTCAGCAGATATGAAGGTATTTCAAAGAGTTCATGGAAAAATGTATTAAAAGATAATAAGAATCTTTCCATGAACTTTTTGAAGACCCCCTCATATTTATTTAACATTTAACCATGTACCAAACACTCTGCTAACACCTTGGGATAAAGCGGTAACTAAGGCATCTAGTTTACTTTGGAAAATTCATATAAAATCTTAGTTTCAAGAATCTCTACCACACAGCTTATAACGTTGAAGTTTGATGTTAGCAATTTTTAATTTCCCCTTACTCTTTCCCCCACCTCCCAAAAAGCAAAACTTGCTTTTGCTTATGTCTCAGAGACTAATCACTAGGCTCAAAATGAAAGGGACTGAGGTAGTGCGGCAGAGTCAACCCAAGATATAAAGGAAAAAGGAGGTTTCTTCCAAGAAAAACAGCTCCTTATCCCATTGGATGCCAAACATAGCTGAGACGTTTTGTTTTTCTTTTTTGGCTTAGGCTCCTGGGCTGGAAGGAGACTTCTCTGATTAGATCTGAGCAAAACTTGACAACTTTCGGGAGCTTGCCAAGCACACTGTGTCCTGGGTGGGCCAGAGTTCACACCATCCGTCATTCACAACCTGCCAGGGTGACACTATAAAGTTAGAGGTTTAACCAGGCAGCAGAGAAGTCAATTTATTAGAGGACAGCTTTTCAATATCCTTGAACATTGTGGAAGTCTCATTTCCCTAGGCCTTGGGAGATTGCCAGATATTTCCTAGCTTTCTTGTAGCTACTCTTTCTCACTTTCTTACCTGTTTCTCTTTGGAACTAAACAATGAACAACACATAAACATGCATTATAAGCATCATTGGAGCTGTCGTCAGAGGTTAATATATAGATGGAAAGTTGGAATAAATCCATTAGCATCCATAGAATTAACTCATGATGATGGTTAAGGACTTTGAAAGTACATAATCTACTGAGCACAGGTTTACTGTTTCAGGAATCATCTTGCACCAGAGAAGTTTATCCAGATAATTCTCCAAGGAGAAGAAGCAAAACGCTGAGGGTACTTGCGTTAATATATAGATGGAAAGTTGGAATAAATCCATTAGCATCCATAGAATTAACTCATGATGCTGGTTAAGGACTTTGAAAGTACATAATCTACTGAGCACAGGTTTACTGTTTCAGGAATCATTTTGCACCAGAGAAGTTTATCCAGATAATTCTCCAAGGAGAAGAAGCAAAACACTGAGGGTACTTGTCTTTTCATGTTTTCAAATCAATAATTTAAATATAAATGCCAGATATGAATTTTTAAAATAAGTACTAGAAGAGAGAGAAACATGTGCTGTAAATAGGAACAATGCATAAATAGCAGAGAAAAAATAACCCAAGGCTTTGGACGAGCTCTATGCATTGTACCATTGAGCAGAAACTGCCATTAAGCCAGGCAGCACTTAGATGGTTAAGAAGTTATTCAAAATTTAGAACAAGAAAATATTTACAACCTTTGAAGATATGGAATTGGAGGCCAGCTGAAAAGTCTCTGAGTAGCATGCTGCATCACACAAATTGGCACAATGAAAAGTAGAATGTGACTTAAGTCTATCTCTTTCTATGCACATGTGTACGTGGACTGCCTGTGCCACTTGGAGCCAACCACAGAAGGCAGGCTGTGAAAGCAAGGACTAGACTTGTCCTTGAACATTAGAAGGATAAAAGGCAGGTATGCCCTAGATTTCCTGCTGCTTTGTAAAAATGGCAAAAGAGCTGTATCACTGTGATGCCAAAAGAGCCAGATGAAAAATAGAAGATCCAAGTTAATCCAAAGGGTAATTGTCATGGAGCACAAAAATATCCATTATTTTATCAACTACCATATGGGAAAAATTAATTGAGTTAAAATCTTTTTGCCAAATGTGTCTGACTTTAATTTACTGAATTTGTTCAATGTAGGAAGTTGACCGACTCCATATTAACAATCCCTGCATTAGAGGAAGAAGAGTTGAAAAGTTTCTCTGGGAAGGGTAGAACCATATGGATAAGGTACATACGCTTTTTGAGTTGTAGGTAATTCTATGAGGCAATCTTTCAGGTGTATTATATTTTAACTTGGACAGCAACCACATTTGCATCATGCATTGATTAGTGGGGAAAAACATGAACCCAGAAGTATTTACAAGAAAGAAAATAACACATTCTATGTTTTCCAAAAACATATTTCTCTATTTGAAGTCTTGGATAATAAAATGTTCTCTATCTTGACCTAAACTAATTTTTCTTCTTTTTTATTGTTTGACTCTATCTAGACCTGTACTTCAGCAGAGATTTTCCTGTGGGAACTGATATGAAAAATTACAGGAGAAAACGAACTTCGAGTAATCCTATCGTTCTTTAACTCAGAATTCTCTTCCGTAAAGTTCTACTGTGACTCACCGTTCTCCAGTAAAACCTGGCTGGCACGTGCATTTTAATTCATCCTGGAACTCTGTGCAGTTGCCTCCATTGTAGCAAGTGAGATTTGTCTTCTCATTCCCACAGACTGTTGAGGGTAATCTGCTGTGTCTAGAGAGAGAAAAGTAACAGCCACAGCTGTCCATCTTGTTCATTTCACTCAAGCAAACTTTGTTGAAAAGTTCATATACATAGTCAATGCCAAGCTAATTAGGTCCTCAGGCTGGAGCAGCTACAAATGCTTAATTGTGCTGCATTATTCAGGAATCACTTTCTCCAGTAGAAAGCTCCTGCTGGAGAGTATTGCAACACGCATGGCTATACAGCTTCCATTTCTACACAGTTTTCACTGGTGAGATAAGATCCATGCCATGGGGTGGAGATAAATTTAGGGCTGGAAAGGAACTCGCTATAGCTAGATTTGCTGCTGCTTTGCAAATAAATCAACAAAGGCCACAGGAAAATTGCATCTCTATAAAGGCCAGGAAACCAAGGACAGCTCTCTAGTACCTAAGCACTCCTGTGATTTCTCTGTTGGCTTTCAGAGCTGAACTCCAGTTGCCCTGCCAAGACTTGCTGCTCCCTATCTGATAATTAATAGCCTCCTAGAGTACAAGCCAAATGCTGTGCAGGAGGTTTGTATATATAGCACTCAATGGTAACTGCATGTGAATTCAGAGCGTGGCTCTTGTATAGCAACAAAGATGTACATGTTAGAGAATCCCTATGATAGGCAGAACAAATTGTTAGAAGCTAAGCAAAACTTCATTGCAAGACAAAATCCAGGGATTTGAAGGGACTGATGTTAAAAAAGATTTTACGAGTGTTGCTTAGGTCCTTTGACTCACTGTGTATGTGCATGGTATCAGATACATCTTCATTGCAAGACAAAATCCAGGGATTTGAAGGGACTGATGTTAAAAAAGATTTTACGAGTGCTGCTTAGGTCCTTTGACTCACTGTGTATGTGCATGGTATCAGATACATAATAAATATTCAGGAAATATGACATGAATTGAATTTTTCCCTGTTGTGAGTGCTGTAGCTCCTATGGAGAAACTCGACTATATCAGGGTAAGTGTGTCTCTTCCCACAAGGGCTAATCAATCCTACTTTAAAAAGAAGATATCATAAGGACTTTTCAAAGGAGCCCGAAATGTCAACCAGCTTTGAAAGAGGTCAATTAGCAATGCAAATACGAAGCTTTGTATACATCTTACATTTAATAAACAGTTTCTGAATCTCATTAGAAGGTACTTTTGAGAACTTTAGTCTTTGAGAACTTGACTTTGATGAATTAGGCAGAAAAATATTCTGGAGAACTAGTTGCTAGGGCATATATATTTATTTTACTTATCCAGAGTCACTGTAAAATACTACTGATTTTGATCCTGAATTTCTCTTGCTTTTAAACAGAAAGGTTACCTGGCTAACTCACGGGAAGTAACATCTTCCTGTAAGGTCAACACATAGCACCCAGCACTGTGCCTTGCCTTCATAGGCTCTGAACAACAATGTATGTTATGGAGAACCGTTCAGTTCATCGCAGGTGTGGTTACACGTATGTCTGCGAGGAGATTCGTGCCGTCAAGGTACCATCCCTGAATTAGTGCAATGTCTACAGGCTGCCAATACACTCCAGGTGCTCTTGCCAAAGTCCTGGGATGTATTACTTGTTAATAATAACCCTCTCAGCTCCCTATAATGACTCAGTTATTTAGTAACTTTAAAGCAGTATAAGTTGTGAAAACAAAAATGACTTCTACTTACAGGGAAATATTGAAACAATGTAACTGAATGAAAATATTCTTTCTTATCACTGTTTATATAACATGACAGGGAAGTGGTTACTAGAACTGAAATATTGCTTTTGTAGTTTTAGAAAAAAACTGTGAAATACTGTGAAACGGGCAAAAGAGATCACTGGATATTCTTTCAATGGAGTTCTGGGTGTTATATAAAGGATCCTCTAGGATTATCTGGTTTTGTAGTGATGTATGCTTTAGATATTCTTTGCTAAGCTATATTACAACACTGTAAGTTGCAGAAAATAATAGTAATACAAATTAATCTTGTTCATTGAAATGCAAATTGATTTGTTTGTAGTGATACAATTGATGGTCACACTGTAGACAGAAGAGATGATTTCAAACACTAATTTTGTTGCCCTATAGGATATTAAACAGTTTTACATTTATTAGCAAATTTATTTCTTCATTCTTGCATATATATGTGTCTGTGTGTGTGTGTGTGTGTGTGTGTAATATATATTCTTTAGAAAATCATCAAAACATGTTCATTTTATATTTGTCTGAGAGTCATAATTTCACATTTTTTTTTTAATTTATTTTTTTTTCCTTTTTGTCTTTTTTCGTGACCGG
>NW_007738641.1:8454-19794 GCF_000696425.1 Galeopterus variegatus | reverse complement strand
CCTTCTTAATTGCAGGACATCCCAGCAAGTGAGATCCTGTCTTTACATGACCAAATAATGGTGGAAGTGCCCAATGTCAGCCCCGTTCAGCACAGTGTATGTGTGCACCTTGAGGAGAGAGCTGTCCAATTTGACAAGGAAAACGTAGAGCATAATGCCAAAGGCCAAGCTTCATATGAACCTGATGCTCACCTGCAAAATTTCCCTGTAAAATTTCCAAAACAGAGGCAAGAATAGCCGTTAGTGTCACTAATGCAGGTGGCCCCATTTGCACACTGGTGACTCCGGCAATTGTCTATAAACACTTCACAGTTCACACCAGTGTATCCAGGCTCACATCTGCAGTGGTAGGCTGCAACTCTGTCAGAGCAGTTGCCATGGATACAGGGATTTGAAAAGCATTCATCAATGTTGAATTCACAGTGTGTCCCTGACCATCCCAAGGGACAGGAGCAGTGATAAGAGCTGTAGATGTCGTCACAATTTCCTCCATGCAAACAGGGGTTGGAGTTGCAGGCATTTAACTGCAAACAGCCAGGAACCACTGAATTTGAAGAGATTTTGAGAAACTGCTCTTCCTGAGGTTTATTAGTAAAACCACGAACATTTTCGAAGTAAGAGAGGTAAATGCCTCCAATTTCTATTGTACTTAGACACCCTTGCAGACCCTTCCTATTGTCAATGGCTCGGTCACCCACATAAATGTCTGTATTATCCTTCAAAAAGTTGAGGCTTCCAGTAGCAATTGCACTGGTCACAAAAGGTGTTTGGTTGTCCACTTCCATTTGCCACCTGGAGGCTTGGGCTAGTGGGTCTGTCATGGAAAGAGTCACTTGGTGCCATGTGCCATCGTTCACTGACTGCAAGCTTGTCAGACTCAGCACAGAAAAACTGTTGCCACTTTGCAGTTGAAAGAATAATCTGGAATCTTGAATGCTAACATTAACAAAAGCAGGCTCTTTTACTGCATGTAATATTATCACATTTGTATCCCTTGTTCTGAAACCAAATGTGATATTGGTGAGATCTCTGGTAATATTCCCATTGCTTCTGAATAATATTTCACTGCTTTGTCCATTGAAAACAGCATTTGCAGTACCTAAAGAGAGAAGGCAATACTAATTAGCAACTTTATTAAATCTATAATGTTTGCTTAATTACCTTTATTAATAGTAATGATCATCGTGTTAATGACATTACATGGTAGATACTGTGCTAGTTTTTTAATATTATTTCTAACAAAACTCTTGAATACAGGTATTATTATAATTATTGCCATCATCATTATTATTATTATCTCCATTCTATGGAAGAAGAAATTGAGACTCATGGAAGTTAAGTAATTTGCTCATAGTCATGTAACTAGTAAATTATAAAGTCAGAATGTCAAACCTGGATGGTCTGATACCAAAACCCAAACCATAAATTTCTTTTCCATTAAAATCCTAATGCATGCCAATTTTTATTCTGCATTTGCTCCTAAAACTAAAGCATTGACTATGCATTTTATACAGAACGAAATTGAACACAAAGAAATCACAAATCTAGCTATGCTATGGTGACACAGAGAATTAACAGTGGAGTCTGGTTTCTGATTAAGCCCTCCAGTAAGCAGTTAAAAGTAGTATTTCAAGTAACTGATTTATTTATCTGGCAAAACTCCATTTATGTGCCAAGCTTCCAACTCTGTACCTAAACCCAAATAGCTTTATGTGGCTGGGAAGAAATATGTAATCATATGAATAGCTCTCAGTTTATACCCACATACTGTATGTGAGCACAGCACTTTGGGACAATCTTATTTCATTTTTCTATTAAAAGTATTTTCCCCATTCTACAACAGTTTGTTCTATGTCTTAAAATATCGAACCCTCTATCAGCTTATGATCTCTGTAGTGAATTGAATTATGTCTTCCCAAAACTCACTGAAGCTTGAATTGTGTCCCCCAAATTTTATGCGTGTACAGGACGTGGAACATGGAACAAGCTACCTGCTTGGCCAGCTTTGAGATTTAACGCCTGCCCTGCTGGATTTTGGACTTGTTTGGGACCTGTTACCCCTTTCTTTGGCCTATTTCTCCCTTTTGGAATGGGAATAGGTATCCTATGCTTGTCCCACCGTTGTGTCTTGGAAGTAGATGACTTGTATTGATCTCACAGATGGGACTTTGAACCTTGGACTTTTGAGTTAAAACAAGTTAAGACTTTGGGGATGAAATGCACGTATTTGCATGTGAAAAGGACGTGAGTGTTTGGGGCACCAGGGATGTAATGTAGTGGATTGAATTATGTCCCCCCAAAACTCCCTGAAATTTGAATTGTGTCCTCCAAGTTTTATGTATTAGAAACTTGGCCTCCACCATGACTGTTGAGAGGGTGGGAGATCCTATTATGATAATGGAAAGGTGGAGCCTTGAAGAGGTGATTGGATTGTAGGACTGTGCAGTAGTGAGTGGTTTGAAAATGGTGGTCGGGGCGTGGCTCTAAGGCTTTAAAAGAAGAGAGAGGAGAGTCTTGTCTCTCTCTGCTCTCTCTGTTCCACCATTTCACAATATGTTAATTGAAAGGTGGAGCCTTGAAGAGGTGATTGGATTGTAGGACTGTGCAGTAGTGAGTGGTTTGAAAATGGTGGTCAGGGGCGTGGCTCTAAGGCTTTAAAAGAAGAGAGAGGAGAGTCTTGTCTCTCTCTGCTCTCTCTGTTCCACCATTTCACAACGTGATACCCTGTGTCACTGGAGTCACCACCAAGACCCTCGCCAGGTGGACTCTGGACCTCCGAGCCTCCGAAGCTGTAAGCAATAACTTTTGCACCATTTCACAACGTGATACCCTGTGTCACTGGAGTCACCACCAAGACCCTCGCCAGGTGGACTCTGGACCTCTGAGCCTCCGAAGCTGTAAGCAATAACTTTTGTTTTCTTATAAATTTCTTATAAACCCAGTTCCAGCTATTTTGTTATAAGCAACAGAAACGGACTAATACAATTTCCCATGATACTTTCATGAGAAAATAGAAGAAATAAGAACCGCCCTGGCTCTCTATTTTCCCAAACCTGGGACCCTAACAGCGCCAGGCTCCACTCTGCCTTCTATCCTGTTATAGTGGATGTTCTGTCTTTATTCTCATCCAAAGTCAAACCCGTCCGTCATGCACTGGGCCCCATTAACTTTTACCTTTTTAGGCATTATTTCTACAAACCTCCATTTTCTGTCCTGCATCACCATTTTCCACCCATTTTAGTTTCTCATCAGCTTAGAAATATGCTGTACGTGTTTCAATTGTAAAAAATAAAACTGCACGCAAGACCCAAAAGCACTACCCTGACAACCGCCATCTTGCTGCTTTCTTCTGTCTCTTTTCTCTTTACCAGCAAAACTTCTAATAGTTTCATGTTCCATTGTCTCCACTTTCTCAACTCCCATTGTCTCTTGAATACTTGACACTCAGGCTTTTGTCTAAAGCCACCCTCGTCAAGGCCACAGTGCGTTCTGTGTTACTCAATCCGCTCATTTCATTCCACTTTTCAGTAGCAACTGATCTTGAAACACTGTCATTCCTCCCTTGTCAGGCACCACACCAAACCACCATCATCTTTCCGATAGACTGATTACTTCTTAATGTCCCCACTGCTTTGCAGATCAATGTAACAACCACTGTTTAGCTCAAGACCTTCATTAGTTACCATCACATCTAGAAAGAAATCTTAAACTCTAAACATACCCACAAGAGTCTATGTGATCTGACCCCGAATTAACTCTCCAGTTCCAGTTCCTAGCAGTCCCTTCCTCATTTGCATGTCACGGTCACAAAAATTTTTTTTGTCATTCATTAAAGACACCAATCTTGTTTTCAACCCAGGCCTTTTATACTTGCTGCTACTTACAGCTGGAGTATCCTTTCCTTAGACCTTCCCGTACCTGGCTCTTCCTCAAGTCAGTATCTGCTCCAATGTCACTTCCTCTGAGAAGCCTTCCCGGACTACCCATGTTGGAATAGCTTCTCCCTAACCCAGGCCTTTTATACTTGCTGCTACTTACAGCTGGAGTATCCTTTCCTTAGACCTTCCCATACCTGGCTCTTCCTCAAGTCAGTATCTGCTCCAATGTCACTTCCTCTGAGAAGCCTTCCCGGACTACCCACGTTAAAATAGCTTCTCCCCGCATCCGCTCTCTATTCCATTACGCTGCTTTATTTTCTTCATAACATTTTTTACCATTTGAAATTAAGCTGTTTATTTGTCTACTTCCTCCTTGACTGTCTTTCTGCACTGGAACATAAACTTTATGAGATCTGTAATCTTCTCTAAGTTATCACTGTACACGTACGCCTAGAATATTGCCTGACCTCCAGTAGGTGCTCAGTAAACATTATTCAATAAATACTCTATGAAAAGAACTCTTTTATCATTTATTCTGGAAAGTGAGATAATGATTAGAAACCACGGCAGGAGGAAGCGTAGTATTCAAGCGAATAGTTTAAGTGTATTATTTGACTGGATTAAAATTTTACTTGATTTTCTGATTTTTGTGTTTTTTCCACCAAATTTGGGGGTGGGGATTAGGAAGAGAAAGAGCAACAAGTGTCTGATGAGATGTTTTTAAGTAAATGCTAAGATGACCGGTCTCATTGGTTCTCACTCATACTGTCTGGAATGCTATATAAATTCATTTTACTAACACTGCTAAACACACCAAAATCACTTGTAATCTGGGCAAAAACCGCAATGCATATAACATTTATCTTTTGCCTTTTCTTCAGGGAACTTTGTCATCATAAACATACCTCTAAGGTGAGTTGTACATTTTAAAAGCTTGGTTTAAATCTTGGTAGGGCAAAAAGATAGAGAAGATTAAAGTCCTTAAGGCAAAATCAGGGTAATGTATGGGCTGTACTCTCAAGTGTATGTTGTTCTATTAGATCTAATCTTCTCGATATATGTTACTTGAAAAGAAAATACAATAGGTCACACGACCACATAAAATTAAAATTATACACAACAGCAAAAGTGAATTCTAGTGTTCAAATCTGTCAATTAGGAATTGATCTACAATTCCCGCTGCAAACTTCCTATTGGTTTATAGTTTCTCTCTTCACTAAGATAAGTCATACTTTAAAAAGAATGCTACTGGGACTTCCGGGGATGTCCGGGACAGACTCTCTGCTCTTCCCGTAGTGGCGATGCCGTAGCAGTGTTCGCTTCACTTCCTTCTGAGGCACGTGTGTCCAAACCCTAAGCTGCTCTGTGTGGAGACTGAAGAGCAGTGGGCAGCAGGGCTATCGTTCTCGGGCTGCCACTGTTTCTAGAAATCCTATTCCTTATTCCCTGTGAAAGTGTTCAGAACGATGTGAATCCCTTTGCAGAACACAGCTGAGACTAACAATGTGAGTATTTCCATCCAAAGATTAACAGAAAATTTAATAATTAATAAGTCCTTTTAATCAAGTAGTTCAGAGGTAGGATAATGGAAGAGGTTGCATTTAAAAATCTGGGCCGACCCCATGGCACACTCGGGAGAGTGCGACGCTGGGAGCATAGCGGTGCTCCTGCTGTGGGTTCGGATCCTATATGGGGATGACCGGTGTGCTCACTGGCTGAGTGCGGTGCGACCCGTCACGGGAAAAAAAAAAAAAAATCTGAGCCACATTAGAAACCAGATTACATTCTTTTTGCCAACTCATCATACTTTCTATGTGTGTAGTACATATTTCTTAAATATGAAACAAAAGTATATATATTCTTCTAGAAAACTTCCCCAGATGTATATACCTGGAATATTCCACGTATATATGTCTGTATGAATTCCATACAGATCTAAGGACAGAATACAGATTCTAAGGAAAGAATTTAATCAGATTCTAAGGAAAGAATTTAATACAGATTCTAAGGAAATAATATTCCAGTTACATAGACATATATATATGTATGAATTTCATAAAGACCCTTTTAATATATGTTTTTAAAATATAGAAACATAAAAGTAAACATATTCTTCTCTTTTCTTCAGTTACTTCGGGGTCCAGTCTAAGTAGGATGCTGCTACTACCGACCTGAGGCCAATGTGTTCTCTACTTCCATTTCATTATTTTAGCGCAGTGTTTTCTAAGGTATTTGATGTAATTTTTTTATTGTAAGCTCATGATGTACTTAATGCGTAGAGCAGTTAAGTAAAAATATAGACTTAATTTGAAGAAAAATAACATCAATTTATCCATTTAACAAATATTTGTTGACAACCTGCTATATGTTTGGCACTATTCTAAGATAAACCACATAGAAAATGTCCTTGCCTCATGAAATGAAAGGAAATTCATATTCTCGTGGGAAAAGAGATGATAAATAAATAAACAAATACATATGTAACAAAATATCAATAAGAGTTATGAAGAAAAATAAAGCTAGATAAGAGGACATTTGGGCCTACACCCAAAGGAGGTGATGATGGCAACCTGGGAAGCTCTAGGTTAGGAGAGCTCTAGACAGTGTGTGGTGGGCTGCTGGAGCCTGACTGAGTGGGGTAAAGGAGAAAATGGAGTAAGACATTGAAGCAAATTGAGGACAACTCTTTAGAGGTTTTTCTCTCACTATAAAAGGAAGCAGAGGAGTGGGATGATAGCCAGTAGGGACGGGGTGGAGGGATCAGGGAAATTTTTCATAGTAAGGAAATTTGATGTTATGTTTATATGCTGATGGAAAAATTGATGATGCTGAAGAGTGAGAGAAAAATGTTAGGAGCAAAATCTGAATGAGAGGAAGAGATTGAATTCAGTGCAAACACAGAGGGTTGGCTGTAGATTGGGCTGTGTATTATTTCAAGTAGGAGAGAAGATAGAGTATATATAATACTATGGTTAGTTTGTGGATATGTCAAAAGTGTGCATGCAGTATTCACATTGCTAGCACTGGAGAAATTGTGTTCTGCTGTATTGAAGATGAGCAGGAAAACCTTTCACACTGAGGGAAATACTCACAGCAAGCATCGACTGAGTACCTGATGTGTTTAATTCTTTATGCATAAGGTCATATAATCATTACAAAAAAACCTACAAAGTAAATATCGTTATTCCTATTTCACAGGTGAGGAAGTTTTAGATTATGAAGATCGGGAGAATTTCCTAAGGCCTCATACTTAAGAGATGGCAGTGTGCTGACACTAGGACCTTTACTCTGTATCTACCAGGGAAGGAAAGTCAAATATTATCTGGTTAATTATTTCTTCAGAAATCAGCTGTAAATGATCAAGGGTCTAGGTTGTGTTGCTGTGACCTCCATTTACCATCCAGACATCCAGGAGCAGGATGAGGCCAATTAGGTCTATTATATGACTCGTGTCAGGCTTATTTCACTACTCATGGTAGGGAAAACAACCGCAAATTTCTTTAATAAGCTGAGTTTGCCTATAGTCTTGCTCTGTGTTTCCTCTTGGAACAATTTAATTGGACGGATGATAGGTTTGAAGTCTACATACATTCAAATCCTTGAGGCACCCGCTGGCACTGGGTTCCAGGAGGACACGGGCTGAGTTCACACCACTGAACTTCCTCACAGGCTTTCCCAGCTGTGTTTGCAGGGCAGGAGCAGGAGAAGTCATCCCACAGGGAGTAGCAAACACCCCCGTTGTGACAGGGGCTGCACTGAGCAGAAAAGAGATTGAAGGCATAAAAAGCACTGGCAACTAAATACCGAAATGTTGAAGCGGAGACCACATATCTCTTATTTTAAAAATGCTAATTTCCCTAC
Organism: Galeopterus variegatus; assembly: GCF_000696425.1. NCBI lineage: Eukaryota > Metazoa > Chordata > Mammalia > Dermoptera > Cynocephalidae > Galeopterus > Galeopterus variegatus. The sequence goes on along the minus strand of NW_007738641.1, from coordinate 12,055 downwards.
ATCTTTACGTTTGAAACTTTTAATATCCATTGTTAATTAAATAGAATGAAACTGACTACTACCATTGCCAAATTCTTTCTAAAAGGGCAGGAGTGGGAGGAGAGAAAGAGAAAATATGAAATTGGTCTATAACACAAGGAGGATTTTTAAAGTATTAACAATGTTCTCTGTAATTTATAAATTACCAGGCACTTCCACATGCACTAGGGATTATTACTCCTGTTTTCACAGATGAGGAAACTGAGGCCCCACCACGGGCTCAACATCTTATAAAGAAGTGCAATAGCGAAGCTTGGTATCTAGATCCTCAGTGTACCAATTCAGGGATCATTCCCTCAGTCTCCCTCAGTTGTTTGCCTCTGAATCCGAGACATACTATTATTATTTCAGTTAGCCCAAGATCACTCAAAAATATTCAAAATAAAAGTTTTTAAAAAGAATTTCTTCGAGTCTGGACTGTGTTTATCCAGGTCTACTACTAACATGTGACTTAGGCTAGTTCCATAACCTTTGTAGACTTTAGTGTATCTGTAAATAACATGAATGGGATAACAGCAGTGCGGGAGTCCTTCAACAGAATCACATGGATTAACCCATGTAAAACAGTACCTGACATAGCGGAAGTTCTTCTATAACAATGTTGCAATGACTCATCTGTGTACATTAAGACATAAGCCTGGTACATGGCAATAGTTGGAGCTCAACAAATGTTCGACACGTATCAATGTGTTTCCTTCTTTTCCTTAGAAAGGTCATGCAAAGCTGACAATTTCATACATTTAAGCACTTCTTAGAAGAGCATACAAAATATATAAAGTAAATCATCATTCTTAAGTAATTCGATTGTTGTCAGGGTAGGAGAAGCATGTAGCTGGAGTAATCTTGGTTGGTTAAATAGACTATAATGACAGTAAGATCAAGGCCATATTTTTCTAGGCTGGCTGGTTAGTACATGGTGCTGATAACATGAAGATCCAAGGTTCGAACCCTGTACTGGCCAGCAAAAAAAAAAAAAAAAAAAAAAGATCAAAGTCATATCCTTTGGCTCAATATAAATTCTCTAGTCTTGCTGGGAAGATACAGATGAAGCATGATTCTTATTCTATGGCTGGAGGGTCAGTAAAATCACCTTCATGTACAAAGAATAATTTTAATAAATTACCGATCATAAAATACAAGTTTAGCATACAATACGTATATAGTTGCTATGAATAATCCTACCTTGCAGATGTTGTCTCCAGGACAGCCTTGGGTCACATTGACAAGGATTGGATTGTAGGATACATTGTTTGCCGAATTTGGGAAGAAATCCAGATTCTGGTTGTTTAATCTTATGTGAATAATCCTACCTTGCAGATGTTGTCTCCAGGACAGCCTTGGGTCACATTGACAAGGATTAGATTGTAGGATACATTGTTTGCCGAATTTGGGAAGAAATCCAGATTCTGGTTGTTTAGTCTTATATCTTGGATACAGCCTTTGAAGAACCCACCATTAACTTCAGTGTCCTGCCTCTGAGGCAGGCCTCCAACATAGATAACATCTCCTCTTTGGATCTTCCATGTGGGAACAGAAATAAATCCTAGGTAATGTGAAGACTGATACAGTTCAATTTTGTTTGATCTGAATTTCAAAGATATCAAGTGGACATTTCCATCACTAAGAACAAATTTGCCCACTACTTTGGGAGAGCGTGGAGTCTGCATTGCTAGCCTGCCATGCTCTAGCCAGACGCGGACGTACTGATATGTGCTGTTTTCCAAAGCCAGGAGTAAGCCTGATGGCCGATGTGTTCGGACAAACATGGAGAGGCTGACGTTCTCTCCATAACTCCCATCAAGATTAAAGACAGCGTATCCAGTGGAGTCACCCTGGCCAAATCTGCCTGCCACATACTCTTCGATGTCAACATAAAAGAGAGGAAACAAACAAGAAACACTGTGAGACTCAAAAGCAGGAAGAGATGAAAGATGAAGATCTTATACACACACACACTCTCTCTCATACATACTTTTTAAAGTTCAGGACAGGCTTATTCAGTAGAATAACAATTTGGCCTCATTTTCTGATCTTCTTAGTTTATACTGTCCCCCAAATAATTACATTTTGGTTTATAGTTTATAGTTGAGGTCCAATGATCACAAAAGAGAAAAAGATCTCTGCATTGATAAACTAATGAACCTCCCCTTCACTGCCCTAAAATGCTGGGACTTAACGGTGGAATATAAGACACTATTGTACTCCAATTTATGGAAGAATTTTTGGAGCAAGAGCACCTCATGCAACATCTATAAGCAGACTGTTCAGACAGTTGTAATCTTTACTATCTGGAGGCTGAAGCAAACATGCTATTAAACCCAATTACTCTTTGTAAAGGACATAAATAAAGAATTAGACTGGCGCATCCTCTTTTGGGATGACATCCCACATAATAGGAGGCAAGGCTGTTGAAGAAAGGAATAGGTGTGCTCTTCCTCTGTGGTCCTGATTGGGAGCAGGAGAGGTACAGGAGACAGAGAAGTGGGGGACGAGGCTGGGTGTTAAACCCACCCAGCATTTCCTGTGGTCTGGGGATATGCACTTATGTGGCCATACTATTGATACGCGTCACCTCAAGAAACCCTTGAGCTGTATAAAAATGAAACCTGACATTTAATAACATTGATAATACAGGAGGAACAAAAATCACTGTCCTCATAAAACTTACATTCAAATTGGGGGAAACAGGTATGTCAGGTGGTGAGAAAGGTTGTGTAGAAATTAAGTCAGGTAGAGAAAAGAGATAGGGATATTTGGGGGTAGGGTTGGAGTTGTTATTTAAAATAGAATAATCAGGAAGAATTCTCTGAGAAGTTGAGATTTGAGTAAAAATCCAAAGTAAATAAGAACATTATTGTGATAATTCAAGATAGAGATGATGATGCCTTGCACCAGTGGTAATGTGGAGGTGGTGACAAGTGATCAGATTTTCAAAATATTTTGAAGGTAGAACTGATGGAATTTTCTAGAGTTAATCCATCTCCAAGGTTTTTGGCCCAAGCAACGAGAAGAATGGAGTTTCCATTTGCAGAGATGAGGAAGAAAAGTGGAGGAGCAGATTTGGGGGGACGTGAGAGTCCATATTAAATTTGACATGCTCTAGTGGATGTCGACTAGCAGGCAGTTGATACGGAGGCTCAGGGGAGACGTTGTGGGCTAGCTCTAATAACTTGGGATCTGTCAGTATACATAAGGTACTTAAAGCCACAAGACCAGAGGAGATCACCATGAGAGCAAATTCGGGGAGAAAACAAGAGGCTCAAGATCTGAGCCTTCCGGCAGTGGACAACTGGGGGTGAAGGAGATGATGAAAGAGCAGCTAGTGAGACAAGAGGAGGACTACGGGGCCGGGATGCCCCATAAGCCTAATGAGGAGTGAGTTTTCAGGAGGAGGATGTGTTCAGTTGTGTTAACTGTTACTGAGAGCTCAAGTAAGATAAGGACTGAGGACTGACTATCGAATTTTGCAATCTAGAAATCATCAATGAACTTGACAAGAGCAATATCTTAAAAATATTGCTGTCTTCATGTTTTTAAATCCCAGTCCTGTCCAGATGAAAAA
>NW_007738641.1:0-7375 GCF_000696425.1 Galeopterus variegatus | reverse complement strand
AAAAAAAATAAAAGCCAGCTAGATCTAAAAGTGCCTGCTAGGTTTAGGGTGGGGTCATGAGTGACAATGACTCAAAGTAAGGGGATCACAAAATGTGGCTGCCAAAAAGTCACATAATATCACCCTGCAAAATAGAAGCACATTATCTAGGGTGAGAGAGATTATAGTCCCGTGTCACTCTGCATCCTTGAGAACATCCAGGCACCACATTTTAGGAGGAATATAGATTCGCAAATGTATTCTGAAGCAAGCAAGTGGCTGATGAAGTGTATGAAAACTAAGTCATATGGAAAACATTCAAAATGTAGGATGTCTAGCATGATACAAGTGATGGTTTGGATGGTTCAAGATACTTTTCTTCAATTATTTAAGTACTCTTAAGAAGAAGAGATGTTGAGATTTTTATTTGCTTGTCTTTGAGAATTACAATGTGGTCAGTGAATGAAAGCTATGGAAAAATCATATTTTATTTAAATATAAGGAAAGAACTTTGGAGGAATTTTTGGCAAGATGAAGTGAGCAAGTTCTTCGAGGTGTTTAATCAGAGGTTTGGGCCACTGCACTTGGCAGGCACAATCGCGTAAAAAAATCAGTCATGGAATAAAGCCCTTTCTCTACCTAAGAAACTGTAATTCTAAGACAACAAGATTCTCAAAGTCTAGGTGCATGGCTGAAGCTAAAACATAAGTAAATTGCTTCTATAAATCAAATATTCTCCAGAGGGCAATATGCATTTATTCTGAATAATAGTTTGGAAGCTCCATGTTTTTGTACAGAGCCAACACAAGATATGTTGAAATAACTTTACAGACAGTTCTGGGAACTAAGCTTAGAGATAGCCTTTTCAGAACTCTCCTTATTAAGAGATTAGATGATTTATTAAAAAGATCAACTTTAAAATATTATGAAATCTCTATGTCTTCTGTCAACTAAATCCTTTATCCAGTCTGCTTGTTCACTGCAATGCGTACCATGGTTGGGAAACACTGAGCCAGAATCATGAACTGAATAAAGTTTGCCTTTGTGCTTTTTAGTGTGTCTCACCCTCTTGAATATACATGTACAACGTCAGGAAAACTCCATGTGTTTACTACTGCTTCTAAGCATCTTTTGTAATGGGAATAAACTCTCCAGAAAAACATTCCTCAGAGATAACAGCAAATGCAGAATTATTTAATTTTATGACTAAGAGGTGATATGAAAAATATAATTTTCCTTAAATTTATACTAACAATTTTCAGAAAGAAGAGATTTTATAGAACTCCCTCCCTACAAAGTAATCTTTTGAAGCCAAACATTTTCATGAGGGTTAAATAGTTTCAAATAGTGTGGGGGTATAAGAAACTGGGGAAAGTGGGGGGAGGGTAACCAATTTAGGAACTTGGTTTAAAAAGTTCATGATTTTCCAAGTTGGAAAAAATAAACTAAAGAAAACCAGAGCCCCCTGGATTGACATCTCTTGAATCTATTTACTAGGACAGTTAGCATCACCACGGTCAGTATTAACCTCATGGGTCACTGCATCTGGAAGCCAGTCAAAATGAGTCAGCATCTGTTTGTTATTTTGTATATGTAGTAAAAATATTGCCTCGGGTCAATTAAATTTTTCTTCAAAAAGTGAACATTGCCTCAGCATAATTTTCTCTTTTCTCCTTTAAGGAAATCACAAAACAACTTGCCATTCGGTGTAAAATATTACATAGAGCTAGTGCATGCCATACCTCGTTGTCAAACAGGTCTGTGATTTGTCATGAGTATTGTGGTCAAGAGGAAACCCGCGAATAGTTTCTAATAATTCTCAGCCATTTGAACATGGAATAGGGTAGAGGCTAAGACTGGTTTTAATTTTACTTCATATAAAGCAGAGAAGACTATTTACCAGATGTCGTCCTACTTCAAGTCACTCTAAAATCCCGAGGTAAATTACGGCTGAACTTCAAAGCCGTCTGTTACAATTACCTCTCAGACTTTTGCAATGCATGATAATAATAATAAAAAGAAACAGGTATGTATTGATCACTATCCACAGCAATCTTTGGAATGATGTTGGAAGTTAAAGATTCTGCTTTTCAAACTGTGATTTGCTAGAGAAATTAGATCAATTTGTTTATGACATCTACCAAGTTTTGCTGTTGTTATTTCTCATATTTTTTTTCTTTTTTCTCTAAAGACATCTAAGTAGAATACCTGTTTTCTTCCATGCAACCCTGGAAAAGATACCTTTGAATAAAACTGGTGTCTTATAAAAATACTAAAGTTAAAGTCTGATTTAGGAGCAAGTGTGAATTGCATAGAAAGGAGAGCAAGGAAGTGAATATTTACCAAGAATCTGCTATGCACAAGATATTGTGCTACTACGTGGCAGTGACTAGTTTCATGGCTAAACGTCCTTTCTTCCAAAAAATCATTTCTCTTTCAAATAATATTTCAAATAAATTTCTGCTACACAACAAATGCTAAAATTGTAATAGCATTTTGTAAACACCCAGATGAAAACTCATTTGGAAGGGAGATATCCACTTATTTTTTACTTCTCTGCATGAGTGAAATTCTGATGTTCTACAAATTTACTTAAAATCAATCAATGCACATCACTTCCCTCTTCTTTTTTTTCAACAGTGGCCAACCAGCAGCAGAAGCCCTGAGGGGTCATTATGTTTCCTAACAGGCAGAAGCAGACCAGCTTTTTTGCTGTTCCTGCTCTGCTCCGAGGCATGGCACTCCTTGGTGCCCTGCCTTCTCTCACCTCTCAGACAGTTTGGGCCTTTGTAGGGTCTGTAGCAGTCACACTCATAGCCCAGCCACAAGTTGATGCAGCGTCCTCTGTTTTGACAAGGTTGGCTTTCACACCAATCCTTTCTCACACAACCTGCCTTGACGTTTAATGACGAGCCAGATGAAATGTCCTCCAGGGTAATGTGATTCAGGTCAATTTTAATATCTTGGAGACAGCCCACAAACGAAGGTGTGGATGGTATATTATAGACGTTAAGCAGAGCAGCACTGTTGCTGGTGGTTCCCACTGGTAAGCCACCCAAAAAGGAGTTCCGAAAAGCACATATCGATTGATCGCTTCCAAATGGAGAAGGAGCCTTAGCAATGCATTGCTCGTTACAAGAGGCATCGATTAAGTGAAGGGTCACAGACTCTGCAAATATTACCTCCACTGAATGCCACTCTCCATCACTGGTGTTGTGGGAAATGTACAGAAGCACCTTTGACTGATTATTGACTTGAATGGTTAAGTGAACGTAGCCACTTAGCAACTCCAGCTTTACAGACATGTCCCTGTTGCCTCGGAAAAGTAGAAGTGCCATTGGCTGAATAGTCTGAAACCTGAGGGCTATGTTACAAACTGAGCGCTTGGTTGTAACTGAGCCACTTGTGTCCCACAGGAAGCCATTGCCCTCAAATGAAAGTGTGGTGACAATTTCACACAGTGATCCAGTGTAGCCAGGTGGACATAAGCAGCTGAATCCATGCTGGCCATTTTGCAAGTAAGGGATGCATGTTCCATTATTTAGACATTGGTGATGGGTACAGCCCAGGAGAATATCAGAACAGTCCACTCCTCCATAGAATGTTCTAGAAAGCTTATCAAATGGGCAATGGCAAGTATAATTCCCAGGCAAGTTCTCGCAAGTACCGCCATTTTTGCAAGGGTTTGAAAAACATTCATTGATGTCTTCTTCACAGTGGATTCCTGTTAAATGATAAAGAATAGGTTAAAATTGTATACATATTCAGATCAGAAATAGAGGCTTTATGTCATTTCCTGTGTGATCTTGCAGAAGTGCAGAACTATCTCAAGCTTAGGACTGTAATGGTGTAAAATGTAAATAGTGATGGAGGAAAATTAAAATTGATTGTATCATTTCACGTGTGTTGTGAAGAGAAATGAAGTCATGGAAGACTTTGAATTCTTCCTCCAGAAATAGATAATTTTGCAAATATATTAATTGATTCAAACTACCGTTGTCAGACATTCACAGCACTGAATATCATAAAAATGAAACAAGGTGAAAATGTAACTCTTGGAAGTGATGCTATATACAAATTATGTATTTGGGGATTCCTTTCTCACATATTGTTTATCCTTTCCCAGGCTGCTGATATCACTCTCTTCTAATGGGAAACAGTCATTTTGCCTTCTGTCTTGTTAGCACCTCCCCATAACTCCCAAAACCAAAGTTTGCCATATTTATATAGACATTCTGGACAACTCTCACAATGAAAGGCTTTTAAGGTAAATGGAAGGCCCCACTTCCTCCTCTGCCACAAGTCTAGTATAAACCATGACATCTATCCCATAACTAGCTCATGCTTATGATTTTGACTTCACTTCTTTTACTTTTTCCTGATTCCAGGTCAAAGAAATAGACCCGATTAGAGAATTGTTGGAATTAATTCAATCAAAGTAATGAGAAGAAATACAACACCTTTTAAGAGTGATGGTTATTGCTTTTCCAATTAACTTCAAATAAACAAAGAGTAAAAGTAAAAACTGATATATGTATAGCCCTTTATGGTTTCCCCAACACCTCTATCCATATTATTATACTCCACTGTCTTCTGAGGTTTGCAAGGCATATATTTTTCTCTTTCACAGAAGAAACTGATGCTTAGAAACATTAAAGTCTAAATTCCAAAGCACTTCTACAACGTGACCCTAAATTAACTAGGTTTTTCAAATTCAATATGACATTCTCGGTTTTTTGATTAAAAATGTAATGCACTCTCATTTATTGTCGTTCCTAATGTGTCTTATTTTCCCATTTAACTCTATGCCTAAATGTGTGTTTTTAAAAATTTAATTAAAAGGTTCCTATATTGATAGTGTTAAATTTAAATCCCAGCTAGGCTGTGTGATCTTGAGTGGGTTATACTCACTTTCTGTGTCTCAGTTTCCTCATCCACAAAATGGGGTTAATCATAGTATTTAAATCACAGTGCTCTTTTAAAGAATAAGCAAGTTAAGACATATACAATGCTCATAACATTGTCTGCTATATAATAAGTTCCCAATAAGTTTTGGCTGTTATTAAAAAGTAATAACCAAAAGACCTACCCTCTAATGACAAAATTCAAATAGTACTGTAGTCATTGAGAAAGACTATTTATAAAGTGTGGTCATATGTAGTGCCCCATAAATTGCATAATTTTACATAATGAGAGACTGACTTAGACAGCATATTAGTGTAGAACCTCATTAGATTGTGCATTCCAATAAAAAAGGAAAAATGTATGTGTATTCACCAATTTGTGTCTAAACCATAGCATAGTGCCTGGCTCATCTTCAGCATAGGTTAGTTAATTTTGGAATGAATTAATTAATGATGACTTTCTCAAAGTGATTAAATATTTTTACAGTGCATTTAATCTGGTCCAAAGCCCAAAGTTTCTATTTTGTGTATAGCTCCTGGTAAATTTACACAATGTTGATCTTTGGCTATCCACTACCATTTATGAGCCATAAATTTAGGCTCTTGATTAGATCCTATTATATTTTACTGAACTTGGATTATTTTCATCAAACATCTTAAATTAAAAAATATTTTAAGCTCTGTGAAAACAATAAACATTTAAAAATCTTACTTAGAGTATCCCACAGCATCTGCATAGTATTCAGAATATGTTTTATCAAATGTTTGATGAATAGAATAAATAGAACTGAATCGAACTACTCTATTTGTTATATTATCATCCTTATAGGTATAAAGGACTAACACAGGAATTACAGGTAAAGCTATATTCTAAAGGAGTGTTCTAATGCAAGTTTAATTTAAGTAAATTTATGAAAAGTTTAAACTTTTATATTAGAAGATATTTTACTTAAATTTGATTTTAACAAGATTTTGAGAAGTAACAACAAAGCAAAGCACTATTTTTTTCTCCCACTCTCCCTAAAGATTTTTAATGGGAGGAAGGTCTTCCGTGCCTCTGGATAAAATCTCCAGCAGACCGATGACTTTTCTGTAATTAGAATATAATGATCAAAAGTCTCAGTGCAATTTAGAATTAAACTTCTTCCTTTGTCTGCTTAGCCAACTTCAGGCTGTCTTGAAGGAAGACGTGGAAGTCCTCTTCCTTCTTTTCCTGTTCCTCCACTGTCCCCACCCCCAGATTTCTAACTAAGTATCTGGTCCCCAGAAGACTGGAGTTTATGGATAAAAGAAGGGACGGAGGGATAGAGAGTTTTTACCTGACTGGTGCTAATGTCATATGTTTCCATGCTGCCTGAGCCTGGCAGGTGTTTAAAGTTGATATTTGTTCTAGGGACCATTTATGAGCTCCTCCTCTGCTCTGTCCTCCAGCTGTGAGGCAGGTGGGCATTGCCTCTGCATTGACAGGCTGTCCTCACATTCCCTCCGTCCCCTGCTTTGCAGTTGGAGGGGAGCACATATATTTCCCAGCACAGCACAGCAGCAGTTCTTTCTCTCTCTTTCCTGCTTCCTCAGGTTAAGAGCTAAACCCTTTCGTCTTTAGATTCCTCCGGTAGGTGGAGTATCTAGTCTGAGTTGCCCGTTTCTCTTCTCCCCCGACCTGCATTTAAGTTTAGGTGACACTGGGTCTCTCCTTGAAGACACTCTTACTCCGCTTGGGGTTGGGATGTCGCTTCCAACCCTAAATTTGGGGGATGGGTACAACTCACACCACCACACCAAGTCTCTCCAGGGAAACATCTTTGTAGACTCTCTCCTTCAAATTGCCTCTCAAGAATGTTCACGTACCCTTGAAATGACTACACACTTTTCAAAAGCCTGAAGTCTGTTATCTGTATTCATTTTGATATTCTGCATTTTGGTCACTCTCATAATTCATTTTGGTACCTGACAGCAACCCCATTTTGACCCCTTAGTGGAAACTTTACCATTCTCACAAACTTAAAAAACACCGTTATCTGTATTCATTTTGATATTCTGCATTTTGGTCACTCTCATAATTCATTTTGGTACCTCACAGCAACCCCATTTTGACCCCTTAGTGGAAACTTTACCATTCTCACAAACTTAAAAAACACCTACTCTTTGTCCTGCTCCCAACAGAGTATTGTGCGAGATGCAAAGTGGGAGACATAGACCTAGCCTCAACATGCTTACGATATGATGGAATGACAAAATCCATATTTTAAAAAATACACTGTACATAGTAGGTTCCCAATGGATGCAGATAACATGTGAGGATCAAACTCAGGCCACATTAGAGCATATTTAGCAAAGTTCCAGGGGAAAGACTTTCAGTGAGATATAATGATGTCTTTAGATATGGAACCTCAATATCATAAATTAAGTCAAACAAATACGGATTATGTATCTAACATGCATAAAACACTGTGGATAACATGGAATAATAACTCATCCCTGCCCTCTATGAG
>NW_007738640.1:42070-42395 GCF_000696425.1 Galeopterus variegatus | reverse complement strand
CTGTGCCAGTCCCAGGGACTTGCGGATGAGCCAGACTTGTCCTTAGGCAGGAAGATCAAGCTGACTGCAGTAAGACTGTCAGAGGGGACAAAAAGTGGGGTGGGGACATCAGTGGGGAGGAGGATGGGGCAGAAGAAAAGACCTGCCAGGAAGGAGCGGGGCAGAGGCAGACGCTGGACAGGAGGGGTGGATTCAAGGGATGCTGAGGGGTAGGGAAAGGCTTCTTAAACAGAACACACATGCACTGACTAAAACAAAAAGTGGATAAATTGGACTTCATCAGAATTAAAAGCTTCTGCTCCCCAAAAGATGCAATTAAGAATAT
>NW_007738640.1:39397-39903 GCF_000696425.1 Galeopterus variegatus | reverse complement strand
TTCTATGAATATACCACAGTTTTTTATTCATTCGTCAGTTGATGGACATTTGGGATGTCGCCCCGTGTTGTGCTGCTCTGAGCACTTGTGCACAGGTTCTGTGTGAACTTATGTTTTCAATTCTCCTGAGCATCTACCTACGAGTGGAATTGCTGGGTTATGTAGCAACTCCATGTTTAACTTTTTAAGGAACTGCCAAATTGCTTTTAAAGAGGTTGCACATTTTACATTCTTACCAGCCATGTACGAGGGCTCCAATTTCCTCACATCCTTGCCAGCACCGGTTATTTTCAGCCTTTTCTTTTTTAAGCTATAGTCATCCTAGCGGATGTGAAGTGGTGTCTCACTTTGGTTTTGATTTGCATTTCCCTAATTATTAATGATGTTGAGCATCTTATGCTTTTATTGGCCATTTGTATATCTTTTCAGGAGAAATGTCTATTTGGTTTCTCTGCTCATTTTTAAATTGGGTTATTTGTCTTTTCGTTGTTGAGCTGTAGTTCTTT
>NW_007738640.1:38925-39203 GCF_000696425.1 Galeopterus variegatus | reverse complement strand
GTTTCTCTGCTCATTTTTAAATTGGGTTATTTGTCTTTTCGTTGTTGAGCTGTAGTTCTTTATATATTCCAGATAATAGACCCCCCTTTTAGATATGAAACTTGTAAACATTTTCTCCCATTCTGTGGGTTGTCTTTTCACTCTCTTGATAGTGTCCTTTGATGTATAAAAGTTTTTAATTATGATGAAGCTCATTTTATCTATTTTTTCTTTGGTTAGTTGTGGTTTAGGTGTTACATCTAAGACACTGTTGCCTATTTCAAGGTCATGAAGATTTA
>NW_007738640.1:28255-38499 GCF_000696425.1 Galeopterus variegatus | reverse complement strand
AGTTGTGGTTTAGGTGTTACATCTAAGACACTGTTGCCTATTTCAAGGTCATGAAGATTTACCCCTGTGTTTTCTTCCAGGAGTTTTCTAGTTTTAGCTTTTGGACTGTGAGCCATCTTGTTATTTATTTTTTGTATATGGTGTAAGGTAGGGGTCCAATTTTATTCTTTTGCTGTCAATATCCAGTTGTCCCAGCACCATTTGTTGTTAAGACTATTTTTCCCCCATCAAATGGTCTTGGCACCCTTGTCAAAAATCAATTGATCATAGATGTATAGGTTTATTTCTGGATTCTCATTCTTGGCCATTGATTTCTATGTCTAAGAATGCATACTTTTTAATCCTACTTATGTAGAGTTCAAAACCAGGCAAAACTAATTTACAGAGTTAGAAGGTAGAATAGTACTTGCCTCTGGGGTGGGGAAGGGCCATGGAGAAAGCTTACAGGGAGCTGGAAATGCTCTATGTCTTGACTGGGGTGGTGGGTACTCAGCTGTACGGGTGAGAGATCATCGCGATGTGCCATTACGATTCATGCACTTTGTGCACTATATTATACATATGTGTGTGTTCCAATAGAAAGAAAGGAAGGAAGGCGAGAAAAAGAAGGAAAAAGAAGGAAGAGAGAGAGGAGGGAGAGAGAAAAGATGGCATGTTCAGGAGTTAAGGTGGAGGGCTCTTGGAGACTGATGTGTGTGGGGAGAAGTCGTGGGGTCTCACAGGACTTAGCTTTGGTGACCGATGTCACCGTGCCCCAAGATTGAGAACTCTGGAGGGGAAGAGGCTCTGGGGAGAGAGTCTAAGTGTGGGGCCCACTGAGCATGAAGAGAAGTCCGGGAGATGCTGGACGCCATGTCTACAGCTCCGAGAGGCAGCGGCCAGGTGGGCCTGTGCAGGGAGAGCAGGTGGGAGAGATGAGAAGAGGCCCTGGGCCAGCCCGAGGACATAGAGGAAGAAGACTGCAGAGACTTGTGGCCAGGAACAAGCTGGGAGATGGGCACTGAGGGCCGGAGGATTTGATGAGGTTGAGGGGCAGGTGGAGAAATGCCAAGTGCAATGGCTGAGAAGCGCCAGTCCCCAGGCCAAGGTCTAAATGTGCACGTAGTCATCTCATCTGTACAAGCATGGCAAAGGAAACTGAGGCACAGAGCTTGTGCAAGGTCAATGGCAGAGCCGGGAGTGGAACTCAGGTGGCCTAGCTCTGAGCCTGGGCCCATAAGCTCGGCCCATGCTGCCTCCCATTGCAGGGGGCTGTGGGAGTGGGGACTGGGGTTGCGGTCACAATAGGAATCGAGTGTTTAAGGAAGAGCAGGTCCAGGGTGTGGCCTTGGCGTAGGGTGGCTGAGGTGGGGGCGGAGATCCTTGGAGCCTGAGGGGCCAGGAGGAAGGAGGTGCAGGGAAGTGGCATGCTGGACCCTGCGGAGGGCCAGCCCGGACTTTGATGGTGGCAGCTAAGCCGTAGGGGCCACGACCCAGACCCCTCGGCCACAGCAGAATGTCTCCCCTCATCTTCCCTGTCCTCCTGCACTCCTATTCCCTTCAGGGGAGGCAGGAGACAGAGGTGCCACCATCAGCCTGAGCTCCTGGCTCAGGACACAAGGGAGAGGCACATGGCGGAGGAAGGGGAGGATTGGGAAAGCTCCCCCTCCAGCCCACGCCTCGCTCCCTCTTGCTCTCTAAGCGTTTCGCTTTCCTCGACATCATGGACTGAGCCCTGTCTCCGCTGCTGAGGAACTCGTCAGACCTGTTTGTGTCTCAAAGAACCAGGCCAAGTCCAAGGCTAGAGGGGGTGGGCACCCCAGGCCGCGGGCACCTGCTGACCCGCCACTCCATGACAGCGAGGCTGCTGACCTGCAGGGTCCCCAGGACACAGGGGCGGCCAGTGAGGAAGGCCAGAGGGGCTCTGTGCCCGCTCAGAGGGGAGGCTGGGGGGCATTCATCTCCTCAGTCATTGCTGTGTCCTTCAGTCCATCCGTTCATTGACACCTCCTGTGTTCCAGAGCCCAGAGACGATCAATAACACCAGCAGTCGCCCATCTCTGTCCTCAAGGGCCTCTGGGTGGGGGCTGCTGGGGTGGACAGCAGTGACGTGACTCCAGCGGCCTAGGGAAAGGAAAGACTGTGGGCTTCCCAGGCGGTACTGCGACACTGCTAGGGGCTCCGAGGCTCTGTCCTCTGCTTCGCTTGGAGTCCAACAGCACTGCTTCTTGAGGCCCCCTCCCCCAAGCTGTGGTGCACGGGTGGTCCTGGCTGCCTTCGGTCTCTGTGACTCCATCCGGTTCTCCAGGGACACCTGGGATGGCTCTGTGTGATTCCAGATGGGCTCCTGGGTCCTCCTCTGGTCCGGGAAGCTGGGGTGATCCACAGAGCTGCCCTTCCAGGGTAGGGGCAGAAGCTCCTGAGAGCCAGAGCGAAATGGGCAGGAATGCACAGGTTGATGGATGTGCCATCTGTCCTGAGTCATATGTGGAATCATCTTCCTAAAGGTACAAGAACCCTTTGCTGACCTCCCTACCTGTCCCCTTAGCTCTGGGCCCGCAGCACAGCTCCATTTGGTTCCTTGAATGCTCTGCTTCCTCCTGCCACAGGGCCTTTGCTTACACTGTTTTCTCTGCACCTGGCATCCCCTCCTTTGCCCAGTTACTCAGTGGTGCGTGCTCAGGCCCTGAAGCCCAGAGTAGGTCAAATCCCTTTCTGTGCACTTCCACGGCACCAGATACTTTTGTCGGGGAGTTGTGAGTGGTGCAGCACTGTGGGGAAGTACCACTGAGGGCAGGGACCAGGTTGGATTTTGCCGACTCTATACCCCCAGCACCCCCCATGGGGCCTGGCATGTAGTAGACTCTTGGGAATCATTTGACCAATTCCAGGAGGCCCAGAGAGACAACCCTGGACCGCATGACTCATCCGGAGGCAGCTCTGTGGCTCTGGGCCTCCCAGAGGATTCTGCGGGCCAGAAGCTGAGACCAGAACTGCAGCTGGTCCAGAGCCATCCCCAGGGACCTGCTCTGTCTGAGCCTTAGTCTTCCCATAAGTGGAACCGAACTCTGTGGCCCTTGGGGTCTCAGGGACCTCCAGCTCCCAGGGCAGCAGCAAACCCAAGGCTGGGACCATTCCTGGGCCCTCCTGGTGGCTGTGCTGCATCAAAAGTGACCTGTCTGGTGAGCTGGCCGAACTGGCTCTTCTGGAATTCCTGGTGGCCCCAGACTAGGCCTGGCAGGTGATGGGCAGCAAGCCCCGGCAGGACATGCCAGGCCTCTGTGTCACCAGGAAGCTGGGCGCATGGATCTGGCCCTGCCCCTGCCCCAGCCCTGCCGGCTGCCCCGGCCAGCTGGGTCTCATGAGGGTAAGTAGCCCAGCGAGACGCCTGGGTCTTGGCATTTTATTTTCCACTCAGGATCCATCAGCTGGGGCCTTCGGACAGTGGCCCCCGTATAAATCATGAGGGGGTCGCTGTTAAGACAAATGGCAAATTCCTTCCACCCGTGTGGCTGGTTAAATTGACGCTGAGAGCAGATTCCCTCCTGGCACTCACTCAAGAATGGTCTAGTCCTTTGAAGGTCCTTCCAGGACGGACCCCAGGGGCTTGGAGCCGGCCGGGCGGCGAATCTCCCAGGGAGCCTCTGCTGACCGCAGGAGGAGGGGCCCCTTCGGGACAGTGGACAGCGTGCCTGGGGGAGAGACCCAGCCTGACACTGGGTCCCACCATCCTTGTCTCCGTGGCAACTCTGGGGGTGACTGTACCTTTTTCATGGCCAGGAAGTGGCTGGGGTGGGGGTGGGGGAGATGATGTCGTCCTTAGCCTGGGACATCAGACCTCAGTGCTATGAAATGTCCCAGTGGAATTTCAGGCTTCACGGGTGGTGAAGGCATGTGGTGAGGTTCCGAGGGGACGCCCCTTGTAGCCACAGAGTCTGCTTGGTGGGAAATTCTATTCCATGCCTGCTGCGAGCGGAGCCCTGGGCTGGGCCAAGGATTTCGGTCTGGCTGGGCCTCTGGGGGCTCCAAGGGTCTGTCTTTCTGTCTCTTCCCGTCTCTGTCACACACAAAGCCCTCGAGTCTCAGTTGATAAAGGAGGAGAAAAGTCCGGCCAGGTTGACCTGGGCTGGTTCTGGGGACCTGTGTTTGCATCTTGTCCCTCCATTACTAGGTGAATGACCCTGGGCACGTCACTAACCTTGCTGTGACTCAGCTTCCCTATTTGGAACATGGAAATAACAACAGTGCTAACTTCACAGGATGGTTCCTTCCTCCAGGGAGGCCAGGTCTGGGGATCCAAAGGTAGACAGATCTGGGGGCACCCCCGGCCTAGATCCAGAAGGCAGACACCATGACCAATGAGGACATCATGACGCAAGGAAGACTCAAGGTGGTAGAGAGGTGGGGGCTGGAGGACAGGCTGGGGGTGGGTGGGGGAGGGAGTGGACCACAACTATGTAGGACATGGTAAATGTTTGTCCAAGGAGTGGGGACACTTCCATCCCACTGGGAGTGACAGGATCAGAAACGTGATTTATTAACCCAAGGTGACAAGCACAAAGTCAGGAAGGGGCTGTGGAACTGAAGAAGCACAGATGGCTGCCCAGTCCAGCCTGGAAGGCTTCCTGGAGGAGGGGATAACTTGGAGAAATACAAACGAGGAGGAGACGACGACCGGGCTCCAGGAGGAAGATGCAGAAAGGCAGTCTCTTTCCAGAAATCTTCACTCCTGACTGCATCAGGAGGCTCAACTCGGGGCTGGCAAGTCTCTGGCCAGCGCACTGCCCTTCTCAACAACCGGGGAGCAGGCCGCAGCCCACAGCACCAGCTAGAACTCATCAGTATCGTTTTGTTTTTATTGTATGTAATTTTATGGTCATCTTCTGTTTATGGCACGTGGGACTAGCTTTTCCTTTTTTGTTAGTGGGGTTTTCATAAAAGCTTTCTTTAAATGTATGTATGTGAGTTGGTTTAAGAAAAAGATTAATTTAAATAATATTTAGGGGCAAAAATCATGAAGGTGAAATGGGAATCACTTGGTTTGGGAGGAGCTTAATTCTAAAGAAGTTGCGAGAGACTATTCCAAAGGTGGATGTTCCAGAATTCTCTGGCAACCGGGAGCCTTCCCTACTGTGTCAGCTTTCAGTCTTGAGTTCAAATATTCTTTAACAAAGAAGCTTGATCCTGGACCCCAAACAGGCAGGATGGGGCTGGGGGAGTATGGCTGCTCGCTGACAGACAGACAGACTCCCAGTCACGTGGGCCCTAGACCTCTCTGTGCCACATGGACTCTAGACTGGGGTGGCTGGTGCGCAGGGGCCCGGCCATGGAGCTGAGTGGGAGAAGCCAGCCCGGAGCCACCCTAATCTGGGGCTTAGCTCTCACTTCAAAGCTGGTGGCTTCAGCTTCATTGGAATGTCCAGCTGTGGGGGGTGGGAGGGGCACGCCTGGCTCCCATCAAGCTCCACAGAGTAATTGTGGCCTCTTGAGGGTGGGGGGTGTGAGGTGGGCTGGGTGGCATGGGGGCAGGGCTAGGGATCTGGGTGGGGCATCTGTGGTGGGGGAGACCCAGCCCTGCCCCTTACAGCTGTGTGATCTTGAGGCCAGAGGCTCAACCTCTCTGGGCCCTCATATCCGTCATCAGAGAAACAGGGTGAGTGGCACCCACCTCCTGGGTAGAGCCTGGTGCAGGGCCTGGCCCGAGTGGGGGACCCCAGTCTGTGCGCAGCCTCGTGTGTCAACGCGGCTCTTGCAGTCGGGCGGCCCTTGTGGCCCCACAGCGCCATCTACTGATAACTGAGCGGCCTCACCATGCTCTGGCCTCCCCGAGGCTTCCCCAGCCTGAGCACCTCCTTGGTTGCTGTGGGCACAGTTGTTGGAAGCACAACTTTGGGGCAGACAAGAGTGAATATGAATACCGTCTGCCTCAATTACTGGCGGAACGACAGGGAAGCTCCTTCACCTTTTGACTTGAAGTTTCCTTAAGTGAAAAACAGCAGCACATACTTCAAGAGCAGGTGCCCAATGCCAGGCTTTGTACATTCACACATGTAACCCTCCCAGCATGCCTGAGTAGATCCGGTTATTATCCCACTTTACAGATGAGGACACTGAGGCCAGACAGGGTAAGGCACTGGCCCTAGTTTGCACAGTCAGTTAGTGGCAGAGCTGGGATTTGAACTCGGGTGAGCTAGCCCCACAGCCTTCCCTGTAGCAGCTAGGCTGAGTTAGACACAGCTGGGGTATCTACCTTGCAGGGTTGCAAGTAGCATTGCACCTGGGAACCCAGCTGAAACCCTTAGCTGCTATGTTCCGGAGATTGCAGCACAGCATTTGTGGGTGGTCCAGGTTCACACCTGGCTTTACTTGCTAGCTGTGGGACCTGGGCAAGCTGCCTAGCTTGCAGTGCCTCAGTGCCCCATCTGTAAAGTGGGGTAGTACCAGCTTCCCCCTCCTCTCAGGCTTGGCATAAGGATCAGAGATGAGGCACGTAAAGGACCCCCATCACCTGAGCTCTTCACTGTTTACAGTATGCACGAGTCCTTGCTCTGAGCTGGTGGCCCCCACTGGTCCCCATGTACCCAGTGTTGGTCCTAGGAGCAATCCTCGCACAGCTGCAGTCCTGCATCCCTGGGGTATTGGGAATGGAGTGCTGGATGTTCAGAGGGAGGGGACCTTCATCCTGGTCCCTGTGTCCAGGGGAGTGGACTGAGGCTGTATGAGCCCTGGGGCCTCACATGGAGGGAGAAGCAGCACAAGGGGCCTCGCCTGTCTGCCCCCATTCACGCTTTCTTCCAACGTATGTGCCAGACGGAAGAGGGCTCCCTCTCCGTGTGGGCCTCCAGGGGCCCTCTGTGCAGCATGCCCCCACCACCCACGCAGGAACCTGGGTGGCTGCCCGGGACAACAGTGGGGTGGGAGGAAATGTCCATTTCTGACTCCAGCCTGTCACCACCTGGCCGTGCGATCCTGAATAACTCATCTCTCCACTGCGATCCCTCATTTCCTGCCTGCAAATGGGATTATGGTATTACCTCCAGCCACTTCCAACTCTAACACCTCCCAGCCTCTCCCTTCCTCCCCTTGACCTCTCCGTCGGGTATTGGATTATCCAAGGATGCAGGTTCAAGGCCTCCAAACACCTCCCGTGGGAGGACTTTGTGAAGTCTGACTCCCCAGGTGGGCGCAGCAAGCTTCCTGCTGCCGTGGTGGGGGTGAAGGCTGAGGACGGGACCTCAAGGAAGCTCAGGATCCTGGGACAGCCCTGAGGGTAGCCCGGGCCTCTGCACCATCCAGGCCAGCCTGCCCCTTTCCTGTGGGGGCCTCCCACTCAGTGGATGGCCCCTCCTGGAAATGCACTCATCAGTTCTGGTAATTACCGGTTCCGCTCCTTCCTGCTCCACCTCCAAGCTTCGTCAAGTGTCTGTGGGCAGACACAAGTCTCCTGTAAAAGCTGGAAGACTCAGCCGGCTTGAGCACTTGCAAATAAAATGGAAAGGGAATTGGGCACCCCAGAAACCCACTGTCCAGTTTAGGAGACTTTGGGGTGGAACCTCAGATCAGGCTTGGCTCAGAGCAGCCCTGGCTGGGGGCCGAGGACTCTCACACCCACCATCCGGGCAGGCACTCCTGGACAAGGGCCATCTTGATGTAAACGTGCTTAGAGGGGGAGGCCTGGGCTGCCTGATGCATAGCCCTTGACAGTCTACATAGCAGCTGGGCCTCCATGATGAGGTTCAGGCCTGCCACCACCTGGAAGGCGGGCCAGGCAAGCAGGAATGTCTATTCTACAGATGAAGAAGCTGAGTGAGGAAAAGCAGCTTGCCTTGGACACACAGACAGGAAGCAGCAAAGTGGACCCTAAAAATACTCGGGGTCCTAAACTCTCCCCACTGCCTGCCAGGAAGGCTCCAGCCCCTGGGTCAGGTCTGCTTCCTGGCGTCTGAGCTTAGAGGGCAGGTGATGGAAGAGGACTGGAGCTGGAGAAGAAACTGATTTCTCTTTGAGCACCTGTCTGCTGGACCTCGTGCCTGGAGCTTCATGCAGCTGATCTCTCTGAAACCTCTCTTCTGCCTTGTGTTACCATGCTATTTTGTGGGGAAAGGGCACTAATGTCCCCATGCTATAGATGAGGAAACTGAGGCTCACAGAAGCTAAGATACTTGTCCAAGCGCAATGGCTGCCCACGGCTGTCTGCCTTCAAAGCCTGCCATCTTTCTGCTCCGAGGGTGTAGTCAGACTTCTCTCTTGCTGACCAGATCCTTCCTGAATTCACCAGTCACTTTGCAAACCACCTGTGGGTGCCTCCATGACAGGGCCCACGCTGGCCCTGAGAGTTGGAGCAGGCTCACACCCAGCCTCTGTTCTCATGCAGCTTGTGTCCCGAGAGCAGCGGCTGTATCCATAACAGCCCATGGCAGGGGCTGCGCAGTGTCCTAGGGGGCCTGGAGCAGAGAGAAGCCCTTGTTGTGGTGGGGGGAGGAGAGAGCCAGCATGGGCATGGAGGAGCCAGGTCTCCCGGAGCAGGAGGAGCTTCGGGAGGCAGCAGACAGCCTGTTGTCACTGGGCGGCCAAGCCAGAGGGAGGCTGGGAGACAGGATCTGCTGACCTGAGAGAGGCTCTCAGGGTCAGGTGGCAGGACCTGGGGCCTCCAGCCAGAGCCCAGTGGTTCTCCTGAAGGCATGGGGCACCTCCCTCGAGGTTTGGGGGCCAAATGGGCACTGTGGCTTTGCCTTTACTCCAGGGAAAGAATAGAATGCCCATGCTGCCATCCACATCATGTGCCCTGTCTTGGACTCCTGTGCCCTGTGAGTACTTGGAAAAGCCAGAGAGTGCCATCTGGTCTTCGTGGGTGGAGCTAAGGAGCCATGCCAGGAGGGCAGAGGGCCGTGACTTCTTTGGCCATCTGAGTTCCATGTCCTCTGGGTTGGTTTTGGTTCCCAGGACATGTCCCATAAGCTCGCAGAAATGTAGGGCCTCCAAGATGGAGCCAACTGCTCCCCCATGCTGGTCCAGTGCCCCCAGGACACCTGTGGCCACCGGAGGACAAAGTCTACATGCAGCTAGGCTGGGAGCAAAGTCCGTTAGCTGCAGACCCCAGCTGGGCCCAGTGTGTGGGGGTGGCAGGTGTGGGTTGGTATGTGTCTGCCTGATGTCACCCGTCAGCTTTGCCAAAGCCAACTGGTCAGGGAAGTGGGGTGGGAGGGGGCTGGGCCGCCCCTGCCCTGGCAGGTACAGCAGGTGCTCGGCCAGGCTCTGGGCCCCAGCCGGGCCTGGGCTTGCTTTCAGGGGGGAACACACTGCCCATCTGCCCATGAAGTTCCACCCCAACCCAGGCCCCCATCTGGGCCCCTTTCCGGCCTCAAATGTTTGTCCATGAAGTGGGGTGTCAACCAGGCCCAGGAGGCCCTGGGGATCTATGATTTGTGTCCTCAACAGTGGATCATCAAAGGCTGTCCGAGGCCCTCTGGCAGGCCCGCGGGGTTTCCGCGAGGTGAGATCATGCACCTGAAAGTGGGGCCTGCCTGGCCCTGCATCCTGAATAGGCTGCTTGTTCTCCACATCCCAGTTGTCAGCGCCAGGCTTGTTAGTGGGAGGTGACTCTGTCAGCCACTCCTGCCCAGCCAGAGGCCAGGCAAGGGTGAGAGGCAGCCTGAGCTTGGTCCCGAATGTGCCCACCTGCAGGAGGACCCTGATGTCTCTGCACCTCTAGTCCTGGCTGGCGGGGTGTGGGGAGGGATGCCGGATCACAAAGTCCTGCTGGATCACAGTGTGGTCCCCCCAGCGTCCTGGGGACTTCTGATACCCAAATGCTCAGTGAGGGCTGTGGGGCTCCTGCAAGCAGCAGCTGGATTCTGATGTCTCCCCTGGGGGCTCAGAGGTGAATGAGCCCAGGGACTACCCTCGAGGTGTGTCCAGCGGGGAAGCAGAAAGACAATGAGTGGGTCTCGACCGTATGCCCCAGCAGGTGGGAACTTAAAGGCACCCGCCATCTGCAGAGCTGTGGAACATGAAGAAGGGAGTGAACAATGGCCTGTGGGAGAGAGTGGGCTGTGTGAGGGGCTGGCAAGCTGGGCACTGGTGGAGGGAGCAGGGGAGAGGAGGGGACAGTAGCCCCCCAGTGGGAGGCGGGAGGCCTGGAGCGCTGGCCAGAGCAGGATGGTGTGGGTGGGGAGGACAGAAGGAGGCAGCTGCAGTATGCTGCAGCTTCAGGAACACCCCTGTCCAGCTGGACCCACTTTTTCAATCCTATTCTCTTTCTTCAA
>NW_007738640.1:26243-28116 GCF_000696425.1 Galeopterus variegatus | reverse complement strand
AGCTTCAGGAACACCCCTGTCCAGCTGGACCCACTTTTTCAATCCTATTCTCTTTCTTCAAAGTCTCCCGTCCCTCCCCATCATCAGAGACTTTCATTTTGATCTCTCCTCAAATGCTTTCTTAGCATTTCTCCTATAACTTGTTTTATTTTTGCAAACTCTTTGGCCATTTTTATACCTCTTAAAACTGTCAAACTTTAAATAAATAAGGAAAAAAGTCTGAAGTGGTTTGTTTTTTTAATTTAGCAGACTAAGTAAATATGTGCTCATAAACATATACGAATCCTTGCACACAGAGTTTTAAGTTCAAAATGGTGATACGCATGCAATGTTCTACAGAAGGGATCAGTAAACTTTTCTTGTAAAGGGTCAGGTGGCAAATATTTTAGGTTCTGTGAGCATACAATCTCTGCTGCTGCTGCATACACATGACTCTGCCACTATCATGAGAAAACAGCTGTGAATGAGACATAAATGAATGAGCGTGCCTGTATTCTAATGGAATTTATTTATAGATATTGAAATTTGAATTTCATATAATTTTCTTGCACAGGTCACAAAATTGTATTCTTTTGACTTTTTCCAGCTATTTTAAAATACAAAAACCATTATTACCTTGCAGGCCATTCAAAAACAGCTTTTGAACATAGTTTTCCAATTACTTTTCCTGTGTAGAATGATTAATCTTTTTAAAAAAGTAGCAAATAAATACTAAAATATCTCATAAATGGGTATACTACATGCTTTGGGTTGCTTCATAACAAACTGCTGCAAAACTTGGTGGTTTAAAGCAATAACCATCTTATTAAAACCCATCATTCTGTGAGATGACTGTGCTCAGCTGGGGGGTTCTTCTGCTTTTAAGTGCTGTTGTTGGACTACGACTATCTAGGGGCTCAACTGGTCTGAAACATTCCAGGTGGCTCATTCACATGACTGGCAGCTCATGTTGGATGTTGGCTGGGGCTGTCAACAAGACTGCCTCTATGTGGCTTCTCAACCCGTTTTGCAGCATGATGGCTGGATTCTGAGAAGCAGTGTCCCCAGAGCGAGTGTTCCAAGAGGAAGGAAGCAGAAGTTGCCTATCTTCTTAAAGGCTGGGATTGGAGCTGGTGTGGCCTCTCTTCCATTGCATTCTATTGGTTAAGCAGTCATAGGGAGAGCCTAGACTCAAGGGGAGGGGAAATAGCTCTCTCGAAGGGAGGAGCAGATAATCTGTGGCCAGCTTTAGTCCACCTACCAAAGTCAACATTGGGTGAGTGAACTGGTGTGAACGTCAGGTGATCACGGGATGCTTCATGCACCACATGCGTGAGTACCACAGCCAGCTGGAGAGTGGGGACATGTTCCCGGATGGTTAATGGCTGACATTCATTGAGCACCTGCAAGGGGCCAATTGAAAGTATATCATTGTATCCGTGCAATATTCAGTGAAGTAGAAACTGCTGTTATTCCAGTTTTGCAGATGAGGACGCAGAGGCTTAGAGAGTTCCATCTGAGACGTGCTAAGTTGCAATGTGTGAGAGATACTTCATGATGAAGCCCAGGTGGCAGGGGTGCCAGGGTCTGGGGCTCAGAGAGAGATTAGCAGGGGAGACCTAGGATGGCTTAGATGGTATATTAATCCGCTTCTGTTGCTTCTAACAAAATACACGGAGCTGGGTATTTCATTAAAAAAATGAAATTTATTGCTTACAGTTTCTGAGGTTGGGAAGTCCAAAGTGCAACACATCTGGTGGTGTTGACAGTGACCCAGGTGTCTCACATTGTAAGATGGTGGAAATAGAGAGAGAGAAGAGAGGGACAGCACTGTCCTCTTAAAGCCCTCAGAACCACATCCCTGACCACCATTATTAATCCATTCACTACTGCA
>NW_007738640.1:24813-25259 GCF_000696425.1 Galeopterus variegatus | reverse complement strand
ACAGATGAGAACTACTCACTTGGCTCACCAGGCCCCACGGTTTTCTCGTCTATAAAATGGGCCCAGGTGTTGTGAGGATTAAACGAGATCATGTGTGTGATGCATGCGGCACAAAGTGGGCCTCCTTCAGGAGCTGGTAGAGGACAGCAGCTCTGTCCCATTGCTAGGTCCCCAGCCCAGTGCCTGACAGATAGTAGCGTTCAACATATGCTGAATGAATGAATTAATGAACGCATCCTTGAGTCCCTTCAGCTCCTAAAAGAATACACAGGAAGACAGCCTGTGCAGAGGAGGGGCTGGCAATGGGGACGCCCCCTGAGGACCTCTGTCTGCTTCTCGGAAGGATTAAGCTCTCTGGGGTCAGGCAGACCCAGGCCCTCCCTGTTTGATTGCTACAAGTCCACGGGAAGAAGGAAGATGACGGACTCAGTTGTGTGCTGGAGAAC
>NW_007738640.1:12787-23840 GCF_000696425.1 Galeopterus variegatus | reverse complement strand
TTGATTGCTACAAGTCCACGGGAAGAAGGAAGATGACGGACTCAGTTGTGTGCTGGAGAACATGGAGGAAATGCCCCAACTGGCAGCATTTGTCAGTTCTCGTGGTATAAATACTCTCACCACGGCTGATTTCAAGATACCGTCATGACATCAGCTGGCCTGCAACTTATTAAAAAATGAACAACTGGCTCTTGGAGTAGGTTCCAGCACACACTGGATGAGTTTATACTCCCGTCCCCTCACGCTGCGGAGAAGAATCGACACACATGGAGGTCTGCTGGGCATGTGCCATGCGAGGGGCCTGGGTCTGCCTGACCCCAGAGACCCTGATCCTCCCAAGGAGCAGACAGAGGTCCTCAGGGGATTTTCTGGTGGGTGTGTAAAATGGGACTAGTGACTGTGAGGAAGAAAAGACCCAGATGTGGCCATTTATTTATCTCTACTCTCTCTCAAAATGGAATCAAGATATTTTATAACAATGAAGGTAATACAATAACATGGAGCGATTAAATTAGGATTTGGGGGCTGGTGATGGTTAACGTTTGGAAGGCACAGGACAAGGCAAGGGGTGAGGCAAAGACCCCAAGTTAGTGCTATGAGGTCCTTTTCTTCCTCTGATCTCCTAGGCTGCATCCTGCCCCCCGTGGCCTCGACAATGCGCTTGTCCTTCTGTGCCAGACTGACAGCTGGGAGGTGAGAGGGCATGGGGGAAGCAGGGTACCCAGGCTAGGGAAGAGGAGGCTCAGGGACACCATCACTACATTCAAGTTTCTGCAGGGACATTCCGGGACAGCAGGAATACACAGGGTTCAGAGGGCAGAACTAGGGCCAAAGTGGACACTGGCATTTCAGTCAGAGCTGTGCAGAGAGGAGCCTTGCTGCCCGGAGAGGCAGTGAGCTTCTCGTCAGAGGAAGAGTGTCGCAGATGCCGGACAGCCACTTCTCGGAGGCTTCCTGGGCACTTGACTTGAAGGCCCCTTCTGTCCAGGCTGTTGACCAGTCAGAGGTTGAGAATGTGGCTCTGGGCCCATGTCCCATTCAGCGGCTTCCTAGTCATCTAGTTGGGGGCAAATTTCTTAACTTCTCTGAGCCTGAGTTTCCCCGACTCCTCACTTCCACCTCCAGGCACCCTCCTAACTGGACTCCTGGCAGGAGTGTTGCTGGTCTCCTAGGGTTTCCAAAGTCAGAGGAGTGTGAAGGGGATCCATTAATGATGGGGTCCCTGGAGGCAGGTCCTGCCTCTGACCCCTCTCTATCCCCCAGACCCCAAGACAGGCCTGGCACACAGGAGACTTCACTGAAGGGCTGTTAAATGAATGGGTGAATAGATGGATGGATGGATGGATGGATAAATGGAGGAATGGGTGGCTAACTGGATGGGTAAATAAGTGAGTGGGTAGGTGGATGAATAGATGGGTGGATTAATGCATGGATGGATGACCAAGTGAATGGATGAATGGACGAACTGATAATTGGATGGATGAATGTGTGAGTGGATGGATGGATGGACGGGTGGGTGGGTGAATGGACGAGTGGAGAGTTAGATGGGTGGATTAATGCATGGATGGATGACCGAGTGAATGGATGGATGAATGGGTGGGTGAGTGGAAGGATGGACGGGTAGTGGTAGGAATGGAGGATGGTACATGGCCCTTTAACACAATTGCAAAGCGTTCTCAACTCCTTTATTTCTGTTTTATCCTCACATCTCCATCTTTGAAGGCAGGGCTAGAACTACTAAGTCCATTCTACAGAATTGAAAACTGAGGGTCAGAGAGGTAAAGTGACCTGCTCCATGTTATACAGGGAGAAAGTGACTGAGGCATGGGTCAAGATTAGTCTGTTGACACCTTGTTCTTGTGTGGTGCCTCTTCCAGTAAGTCCACTCATTCCCTCAACTCTTTCATTTATTCAGGCCATCATTGTCAATGGGTGTCATTCATTCAAGCAGAAGCTTATTGCTGAGTCACCTGGTGCTGGGGACCTGGAGATGAAGTGCACCTGCTCCCTGGCTTTGAGGAGCTTGNAGACAGTGGTGTGGGGTGTTTCAGCTAGTGATGGAATCACATCGTCTTTTACCCTAAGAGGATTTTCCTTTCCTTTTGATCCCGTGCAATTTATGAAAAATAGAACGCATGTGTTCCTGATTAATTTCTGCAAAAGTCACGGGAATGTTGACTTTTTTTTTTAAGAGTCATTTTATGTGGAGGCCCCTTTCAAATTCTTTTAAGACTGCCTTTGCTCAGGAAGTTGAGTTTGGGGAAAAGAAGGGCCACCCTGACACCAACAAGATTGGGTGCTGTCACAAAAGCTGGCCCTGATGGGCAGGTGTCCTGGGGTGTTCCCACTCCATTTGCATTCGTCCCCACTGCCCTCAAGAGGAAGTCTGGTCTCCCCAGCCCGGCACTCAGCCCTCCCGTGCTCTCCCCGCCCAGGCTCCCTAGTATCCAGCCTCGCTGAGCTTCCAGTTGCTCCTGGAACATGCCAGTTTGTTCCTGTCTCGACTCCGCACATACCGTTCCCTCTGCTGGGAATGCTCTCCCCTGACTTTTGCCACCTGTCAAACTTCTACTCATCCTGCAAAACCCAGGCCTAGCGTCTCCCCATCTGTCCAGCATGTGCTGCCTCCCCAGGTACCCCCCTGTGCTCACCATTCAAAACGTGAGTTCTCATGTGACCCAAGAGGCCTGGCCACATGGCCTTCGGCCTGCCTCCCAGGGTCACCGACCGGCGTGCGCCAAGATGAAAGGCTGGTGTGTCGTGGTAAGAAGTCATAAAAGGAGAACGACAAACCCTCCCCAGATGAAAGCCATGCACAGTACTTATGTTTGATATTTTATGGGGTGCTTTTGAGGATGGGACATGGAAAAAGAATTCCGCCCAGGACAAGCAACAGATTTCACCCTTGCGGTGGGAGGAGGGAGAGGGGAGGAGCAGTCTCTCTGGCCCGGAGCTGACCTCTGAGTCACGCCTGGATTCCCAGGGGGCCAGGGTTGCTGCCCCGGCCCAGAGCTGGTCACGGGCAGGATTTTAGATCCCAATAGAGGGTCCCTGGGACTCCCACCCCCTTCATTCCCATGCCCACCCCCACAAGTGCTTTGTAGGTAACCTTTTAAGGTGGGTGGGATGAATATGATCCCCTTTTACGGAGGAGCAACCTGAGGTCAGGGTGTGAGAGGAACTGGCTCAAGGCCACATGCTAAATTAGCATCTGGGCAAGGACTGCATCTGCCCCTATGGTGCGAGGCTGGTTCTTTCTACCCCAGCTGTCTGCAGCCATGGGAGAGGCTGCCCAAGGTGTCTCTAACCTCCCACCTCGAGAGCAGAGGGTGCTCTGTCTGTCCATTTCCTCCAGCCACCCCACACCCTGCCCTCTGGACTTCCTGCCTCCCTGCTGTCCCTGACCTGCCGCTTCTATGCCTGAAGGGGGCAGAGTGTGTGTGAAGAGTCCCAGCTGTGAAACCACGTGTCCAACTGTGGCGGCTGCTCAGTGGATGGGCCAACCCCAGAGACAAGGGTGACCCTCACCTGCTGGGTTGCCTCCTTCCTATCCAGCCACAGCTGGAGGGCACCCCAGGACCACCAGCAGCCCACCCCCTCCCCATGCGCACAAGAGCTGGGAAATCACAGAGGGCTTCCTGCAGGCAGAGCCCAGCTGTGGGCAGGAGCCATCCTCTTGAGTCATGAGAGCCTGAAGCCATGACAGAGACTGGAAGGAGCAAGGGCTGGGAAAGGCCATGGGTGCTTAGGTGTCAGCCCAAAGCAGGGGTGGGTGGTGGGAGTATGAAGGGGAGAGACCTTGGCCCTTAGGGAGTGTGCATGGTGTCATGGAAAATGGGGCAGCCTGGATGAACCCCACTTCCTGAGCACCTATTAGAAACCTGGCTCTGGGCCCTTTATAACCATCGTGGAATTTTCAGTGACCTGATTTACCTCCACCCGACATAGAAGAAAACTAAGAAGGCTGGGAAGGATCAATGACTCACCTGAGAGTCCTTAGTGATGTCAGAGCAAGTCAATAGCAGATCTAGGACTTGACGCACATCTGTCTGACCTCAGAGCCTGTGTCCTGTCCCTTAGGAATGGCTATTTAGAGAAGAGCATCCCAGGTCCCTCCCCATTGGCCAAGGTTGGGTGAGACATTGCTGAACCGGCCCAAAAAGGCATCCCAGGTGTGTGGCCTTCACTGCCCAGCCTGGCCCCAAGGGAGGCATGACAGTGAATGCTCTGCCCATGAGCAGCGGCCACATATGCCATTATGGAAGAGGGCTGGGCATAAATCCTCCATCAGCCCATCCCAATTTAGATTCGTCTCTGACATCTTGAGGCTCTACTGGATCCCTTCCTTGCGCCCTCTTGTGAATTGCATTTAACGTAACACTCACGACTGCTCTGGCAGAAACATAAGTGCTCACCAATCAGCCATGAGCATCCATTTCCCAGCATCCTTTGCAGTGAGCCTGGGGACATGTGACTAGTTCTGGCCAATAAGATGTGAGTGGAGGTGGCCCGCGTCACTTATGGGCTGAAGCAGTTCTCAGCCAATGTCCTCTCTTCTCCCGTTGCAGCGATTTTAGACAGACACATGTTCCAGGTAATAAAGCTGTAAGATGGAGGAAAACTGCCACATTGGACTTTGTGGGGACAGAAATTAAACCTTTATGTTGGGTTAAGCAAATGAGGTTTAGGGATTTCTCTAATGTTTGTTACCTGAGTGTTAACACCCTGAGTACCCGACCCTGTGCAATAGGGACCGTTATCTCCACCCTGCAGATGAGCGTACTGAGGCCCAGAGAAGGGACTTGGCTGAAGTCTCTTAGTTACAGAGCCTCTTCTGCCCACTGTGTCTGACTCCAAACTTGTGAGATTTTTCCTTCTCTTTGCGTTGTTGGCTGCACAGGCCGAGAAGAGGGGAGAAGCCAAGCAGCAGCAACAGCCTGCTTTTCAAACTTGCATGTTGTTAAAACCCAGCCAGGCTCATGTAAACCATGATATGAGGGGTGGGGCTCAGGTGATGCTCAGAAAAGCACAAGGGAGACCTAAAACTGCGCAGTCACCTGGGCCCCCCAGGACAGTGGCAGGATGCAGGGTCAGCCACGTGATGGATGTACGTGGGACATGAGGGCAGCGTGTGGGGCTGGCTGTCAGATGCTCCACCTGCAGCATGATGGATGGCAGGTAGGGGCCGCCAGAACAACAGGGGAGGGCAGAGATGGGGCCTGATTTACAGGCACCAGGGAAGAAAAGGCAGCCAAGATTTATGGGGGCTCAAGTGACTTGTAGGAGCTGAATTTATTATCCATCATGTGCATCTGAATGTGTATTTATGGCTTTCCAAATGATCCTCTCACTGAAAATTACATCCAAAGAACATCAACAGCAATTAATCTGCATTGAGAAGGGCTGATCCAGAGTGGAGCTCAAGGCCTCTCCTGGACTCCCAGGGACACCAGGGGTTGGTCCCGTTTGTGCATGCACAGGTTCAGGAAGCAGATGCTGTCCAACAGATGCTCTGAGCAGAGGGAGGGTGAGAATACTAGCTCTGTCACCTCACTGCTGAGTGACCCTGGGCAAGCTACTTAACCTCTCTGAGCCTCAGTTTCCTCATCAAGAAATTAGAGGTAACAGCAACAGCTATCTCAGAGAGTAATTCCAAGATGTACAACATATTGCACATAAAGTGCTTAGCACAGTGCCCGGCATTCCATAAGTGCCTGCAAATGTTTTTTTCTGTTATCATCATTATTATTACCCTAGCATCATATGTAATGTTTGGCACAATCCAACCACAAAAAAAAAACCCAAACAAGACAAATTTCTGGCTGAAGCCGCATTCAGTAAGAGAAGGACCATGCTTTGCATACTCCAGATGCCAGTGAAGTAGGTCCCAGATAGTCAGATAACCACCTAAAAGTGGTTTTTACCCTGGAACTTTATGAGTACATGAAAGAACTGGCTGTGAATGGCTTTACCTGCTCAGATCTGAGACCTGTAGATGCTTTTACTAAACCCTCAACTTTGGCCTAACTGGAAACAAGAGCTGACATTCTGCCAGCACACACAAGTATGACTGTCTCTTCTGCATGTGCAACCACTCAAAACACTGGAAGTGCCCCTCCCACAGCCCTGGCCATCCCAGCCCTTCCACCTGGACCCTTGGTTAAGACATGTCCTAGTTTGAGAGCTTGTTTGGAGGTTCTAGCAGGGGAGCACAGCTACTCGTATACCCTTGACCGAAGAACGGTCCTCTCCTGTATCGGGGAAGGTCGCCCTCTTCGACCGAGTGCGCAGCTTTGGGAGGGACGCACATGGAGTGGTGAGGGAGGAGGCAGACACCCACCTAGCCAGCCAGATCAGCTGAATCAATGCTGGCAATCAATAGGGTGACAGATGTCACAGCCAGATCGCCCTCGCATCTGAGATGTCCTAGTTTTGATTGCCCCCAAAGTAGAACCTAAGACAAGGTTGGGTCATGGGAGTTACCAGGTTACTGGTGAGTATCTCAGGAAACAGCCAGAAAGAAAAGGGAGAGTGTTAAATGGAAGGAGGAAAAGCCAATGTCAGGGTGTTTTTATGCTCACTGCTCTTAGCAAAGGGGGCTTGATTCTGTAGGGACCCCTGGGAAGAGTACAGAATGTCTTCTGAAAAAAAAAGCCTGGAGCATTTGTCCAGCAGCTCCTATGCCCCAGTGGTTAATGGCTTCCCTTGGGGACACTGACTTCCACACACCGTGGGCAGAGCTTGCCCGTAGACTGAATAGATCCTTGTTGTTCAAAAGGACCCTGAGCCAGATAGAGGAGAGACACATGTCACATGCTTGATGTGGGACACTCATCATGCGGAGCTCATCTGTAACTGTCCACCACAGCTTCTGCTGAAATCAAAGGGATGTGGAGGTGAAGTGATGTGGGGCCAACCAAAAAGCATCTGCTATAGTCTATCCCTGGTACCACGCAGATCCAGTCGTGCCCACCTTAAGTCCACTGTGGCACTGAATCTTCAGGGTGGTGGACAGCCATGACCTATAGAAACACTGAACACAGAGGTGTATTGGAACAAGCTACAGTCCCTGCAGCTGTGACTGGTCCCAAGTCCATGATCAATATCCATCATCCACTCTCTCCAGAACCCATGTGAAGTTTCATTCACCCTTGGCCAGCACTTCAGCTGTCCAAGTCACTAGCCAGCTGAGGTGACCCAGGACTTCATTCATGAGGAATCCAAGCCCTTGATTGCCTTTCCTTTGTTAGGCCTTGGCTACCACCTGGTCACGGTTGTCAACAGGAATGGAGGCACCAAGAGATGCCCCAGTGAAACACTGCTTTCCAGACAGACTCTCTCCTGCCCCCACTGTGTGGGAGCCATCAAGACCTCTCATGATAATCAACGATTGCCCCCATTAATAGGGCAACTCCATCCTTTGCCTTCTATTCCCCCAATATAAGACACCCAAAGTGAGCAGGAACCACAGGCAGCCCGTCGCCTGGCAGATGGCAGGAATGAACCTGGGGACCTCAGCAGGAGCTGCAGGCAGCCCCGACACTGCTGCAGACACTGCTTCTGTGTGGGTGGTCCACCACAGCCCTGCCACAGCCACTGCTGCTGCAAGGGCAGCTCACCACCACAGCAGCAGCCATGGCCACTGTGCAGGAGACCCACTGGCCACTTGACTGCACTGACACAAGGAGATCATCAGCAGAGCCTGGGGAAAGAGGTGACCAAACACAGACCCATCACCCAGTGGCACAACCCACAGGGAGAATTAGGCTGCCACACAAGGTAGCATTCCTGGGGGTGGGAGGCATGTGTGCAGCCCATGACTGCCTTGATCCAGGGAGAGACATAAGCAGAATCCCCCAAGGGTGCAGAAACCCAGGATACCCAAATAGAGTAAGAAAGAAAATTCCCAATGACCACCAACCCATCCCCTAACTAGTGGAAGCAAGGACCCAGGAGAAGCCTCTGCCTGTAGGAAAGAGAAAAGAGAACCTTGCCCAGGGTCATCCATTCAAACTGAGGTACTCCAGTCTATTCCAGTGCACTCATCAGGGTCATGGGACACTAGCTGGGGTGCCAACAAGCCTGCCCAGGGACACCTACCCCAGCCAAAGAGCAACAGGACACCCAGGCGCTTCTCCCAAGAAGTCAAGAGCTTGCCCACATCCCCAGTGAACCAACACAGTGTCACTAACCTCAGCAGGGAATCACTAAGTGCCCCAGTGCCTAGCCACGAAGGCACTCGCACACAACTCCAGCACTGAATACGGCCAAAGTACCCGTACAGAGACTACACTCTGTGTACCCAGAACCAATACTAAAACACATTACCTAACGGTCAGTAGAAAACACATCTGCAGGGGGAAGTCTCTCTCCTCAAAGCCCATTCCAGAGTAACAGAAGCAACCTCCCTACCCGATAAGCAGACATCAATGTAGACATACTAGAAATATGAAAAAACGAGAAAATATGACACCACCAAAGGAACACAGTAATACTGAAGTACCAGGCCCCATAGAGCAGGAAACACTTGAAATGACTGAAAAGGAATTTTGAGCAACTATCCTAAGGAAACTCAATGAGATATGAGAAGACTCAGACAACACAATGGAATGAGAAAAAGTATCTGTAGAGCTAGGGCGAGGGTCTGGAGCTCACAGAAAACACAAGAAAGACAAAACCCAGTGACAGAACAAAAAAACGCAAATGAGAGAGAGAAAGAAACTATATCTACCTCCTTAAAAAATCAAATACTGAAGGCAAACAATAAGAGGAGAAGAAAGGAAGAAAAGATATTTAAAACATCCAAATGAAAATCGATAAAATACCAGAAGTAAGACAATGCCTTTCAAAAACAACCCTAAATGTAAATGGCTGGAAAAAAAAAAGCTTTCAGCTTTTCCCTTAAGAACAAAGATGACCACTCTCACCAATCCTGTTTAACATAACATAAGAAGTACTAAGTAGAGCAGTCAGGTGAGAGAAAGAAATAAAGGGCATCCAGATTGGAAAAGAGGAAGTCAAGCTGTCCCACTGTTTGTAGATGGCACGATCCTATATATACAAAAACCTAAAGACGCTACAAAAAAACTTAGAGCTGATAAACGATTTCAGTAAGGTTGCAGGATACAAAATCAACATGTAAAAATCCGTAGCGTTTTTATATTCCAATAATGAACTAGCAGAAAAAGAAAGCAAGAAAGCAAGCCCATTACAATAGTCACCAGAAAGTAAAATACCTAGGAATCAATTTAGCCAAGGAGATGAAAGATTTCTACAACAAGAACTACAATTCACTTCTGGAAGAAATTAAAGAAGACATGAAAAGATGGAGAGACATTTCATACTCTCAGATTGGAAGAATTAACCTTGTGAAAATGTCCATAGTACCCAAGGTGATCTAAAGATTCAATGTAATCCCCATCAAAATACCAATTACGTTCTTCACAGAAATAGAAAAAACAATCCTAACATTCACGTGGAACAAAAGACCCTGAACAGCCAAAGCAATCCTGAGCAAAAAAATAGAGCTGGAGGCATAGCAACTACCTGGCTTCAAATTATACTACAAGCTATAGTAACCAAACCAACATGGTACTGGCATAAAAATAGACACTCGGACCAATGGAACAGAATAGAGAACCCAGAAATCAACCCACATATTGACAGCCAACCGTTCTTCGACAAAGGAAACAAGAACATACAATGGGGAAAAGACAGGCTGTTCAGTACATGGTGCTGGGAAAACTGGACATCCCTATAGCAAGCCCATTACAATAGTCACCAGAAAGTAAAATACCTAGGAATCAATTTAGCCAAGGAGATGAAAGATTTCTACAACAAGAACTACAATTCACTTCTGGAAGAAATTAAAGAAGACATGGGAATCACTCAGGAAGTAGGACTGGGCAAAGACTTTATGAATAAGACCCCCAAAGCACAGGCAACAAAAGAAAAAAATAAACCAATGGGATTATATCAAACTAAAAAGCTTCTGTACAGAAAAAAAAACAAAAACAAACAATTAACAGAGTGAAAAGACAATCCACAGAGTGAGAGGAAATATTTGCAAACTATGCATCCAAAAAGGGCTTAATATCCAGAATATGCAAGGAACTCAAACAAGTTAACAGTAAAAAACAAGTAACCCAATTAAAAAATGGGCAAAGGAGCTAAATAATCATTTCTCAAGGGAAGACATACAAATGGCCAACAGATACATGAAATGCAAATCAAAACCACACTGAGATATCATCTCACCCCAGTTAGTCTGGCCATTTTCAAAAAGACAGAGAATAACAAATGCTGGTGAGGATGCAGAGAAAGTGGAACATTCCTACACTGTTGGTGGGACTGTGAATTAGTGCAGCCATTATGGAAAACAGTATGGAGGTTCCTTAAACAGCTACAGATAGAACTGCCATATGATCCAGCAATCCCATGGCCTGGTATATACCCAAAGGAATGGAAATCATCATGTCGAAGGGACACCTGAACTCCCAAGTTTATCACAGCTCTATTTACAATAGCCAAGAGTTGGAACCAACCTAAATGTCCATCANACTCGGACCAATGGAACAGAATAGAGAACCCAGAAATCAACCCACATATTGACAGCCAACCAATATTTAACAAAGGAAACAAGAACATACAATGGGGAAAAGACAGGCTCTTCAGTACATGGTGCTGGGAAAACTGGACATCCCTGAGTAGAAGAATGAAACTAGACCTGCACCTCTCACCATAACCAAAACCAACTCAAAATGGACTAAAGACTTAAATATAAAAACTGAACTGTAAAACTCCTAAAAGAAAACATTGGGGAATCACTCAGGAAGTAGGACTGGGCAAAGACTTTATGAATAAGACCCCCAAAGCACAGGCAACAAAAGAAAAAAATAAACCGATGGGATTATATCAAACTAAAAAGCTTCTGTACAGAAAAAAAAAAAAACCAAACAATTAACAGAGTGAAAAGACAATCCACAGAGTGAAAGGAAATATTTGCAAACTATGCATCCAAAAAGGGCTTAATATCCAGAATATGCAAGGAACT
>NW_007738640.1:11814-12550 GCF_000696425.1 Galeopterus variegatus | reverse complement strand
AAAAAAACCCTCCAAAAATAAAAAGAAAGAAAGATACAACCATCACAATAATTTGTTGAACTTTTAAATAGAGAGAACAGAACTGAGACCACCAGATGTGGGAAGTGGGGGCAGGTGGTCAGCAAGAAACTGGTAAAGGGCCACAAAAAACAATTACATTGTATAACATTGAATAGACCGATTACCTGATTTGAGCATAACATATTGCACACAGGTATGGATATTCAATGCTGTACCCTGCAGATATGTACATTAAATTATTTTTAAGTTGTAGGAACAGGCTCAGTGAAACCTTTGATGGGCTTTCTAGTGGAAGTGTTTCCCTGGCCACTGGGAACAGGGCCCCAGGTCTGGTGCAGCACAAATTTTACTGGGGTCACTGAGAGTTATTCGAGAGGGGTGAGTCCTTGGTTCTCGAAACTTTGAATTCTAGCTGTTGGGATACAGCATATCAACTGTTGATTCAATGCATACACCACGCTGTGGAAGACAACTCTGTGTCAGTCCTTTTTTTTTTTTTTTAATTTTTAGTATTTTATGATGGTTTGACTTCTTGGAACCTTGCTAGTCCTGGAGAGACTGCTCTGCCCAGGGCTAGCTAATTCCTAGAGATAGTAAAGGACTGTCCTTTGATGTGTAAACCAACCAGTGCAGACTCCATACTCTGAACCACCTCCAGGGGCTGGAGCTCGGGGGCAGCAAAGGGCAGCCCCATGCAGCCTACAGGACAAGAGCA
>NW_007738640.1:8309-8741 GCF_000696425.1 Galeopterus variegatus | reverse complement strand
CTGCCCCTCCCACTCCCCCACAACAGCATCTTCGAATATAAAAAACTAATCATAATAAGTAAATTTTTTAAAAAAGAGAAAAAATTAAGTACAATTTTCTAGTAGTCATGTTAAAAGAAAACAAGAGTTGGGCTAGCTGCTTAGCTCAGCTGGTTAGAGCACAGCCTTGTAACACCAAGGTTAAGGGTTCGGATCCCCATACTTGCCAGCGCCCACCCCCTCCCTGCCCCCAAAAAGAAATGAAGTAGAAAAGATTATATTGACTGTAGTTATGAATTTGATTTAAGCCAATATATCCGAAATATTTTTAATATGTCATCATTATGTAGATAGGCCAGCATTTGGTGGAAGAAGACAGGGGTATCTCTTTTGTGTATTTGTTAGAATTGAGGAAATAAAGAACAATTATGAACATCGACCATATATTCTCAC
>NW_007738640.1:5658-6502 GCF_000696425.1 Galeopterus variegatus | reverse complement strand
TCAAAAAAATTATAGTACTCTACTTGGCTCAGCAATAAATAATCCCTGATATTCTGAAATTAAATCTTGATGTGGATATTTTTTTTCATTGATTGTGTGCTTGGCTGAATAAATCTTTATATAGTCATTCACAAAATCATTGAATATATAGTTCTAAAAATTGTGATATAACTATATTGGAGAGGATATGCAGAAAGGGCAGGCAAATGAGCTAAAACCTTCATCTACCATAATAAGACACTGATAGATAATGGCCAAAGTTGATGAATCAAGAAACAAAAATGTGCATATTATTTAGAAATAATATACAGCTAATATACAGGACGGACAGCTAAGAGTGTTTAAAATAGCTGCTGGGGAGAGGGCAGGGTCAGGGACTCCTGTTTTTCATTGGGATAAAGCCTTTTTCCTCTGAGTTCTAAAACTATGAAATTTATTGCTCTGAGGTGTTTTCTGACACCAAACAATTCTCCAATTATTAGACACCAACTGCGTGTCCAACAATTCAATTAAATTCAGACACTAATTATCCAGAGTTAGCACAGACCACACAGGTTAAGGGCTCAGCCGCACAAGACTGCCCTCAATTCAGATGCCAGTCGCGGAAGCCCCAGGCCACCCATACTTCTGACTCGGGTTTGATAATTTGCTAGAATGGCTCACAGAACTCAGGGAAACACTTTACTTATGTTTACTGGTTTATTATAAAGGATACAATTGGACATCCAGATGGAGAGGCATGTAGGGCACAGTAGGGACACAGAGTTTCCATGCCCTTTCTGGGTGCCACCCTCTTGGCACCTTGATGTGTTCATCAGCCCAGAAGCTCTCTGAACCTCATTGT
>NW_007738640.1:0-253 GCF_000696425.1 Galeopterus variegatus | reverse complement strand
CTGTTGATTATCCTTTCCCTTGAGCATTATTGAAATTTTCCTGGTTCTTTGTGTGTTGAGTAACCTTGGATTTTATCCTGGTATTTTGCATATTATGTTATAATACTCTGGTTCTATCATAATCTGATAAATGTTATTTTTTATTTATTATTTTTTTAAAGATGTCCCTAGTTCTTTATTTATTTTATTTTATTTTTTCCCTTTTTGTCTTTTTTCGTGACTGGCAACGGATCGCAACCCTCAGTGTTGCGCC
>NW_007738639.1:30339-42400 GCF_000696425.1 Galeopterus variegatus | reverse complement strand
AGAAAGAGAAATACCACATGTTTTCACTTATTGGAGGGAGCTAAAGGTGAATGAATAATTTAGTTTTAATTTACTATTTTTACTTACATAAATTATTTTTTTTAATATAATGGA
The DNA here is from genome assembly GCF_000696425.1 of Galeopterus variegatus. Classification (NCBI taxonomy): domain Eukaryota; kingdom Metazoa; phylum Chordata; class Mammalia; order Dermoptera; family Cynocephalidae; genus Galeopterus; species Galeopterus variegatus. Next base: position 42,286 of record NW_007738639.1, on the reverse strand, counting down.
CTTTGGGTGGAAATGTGTTAATGTGGATTTCATCAAATGTAACAAAGTTACCACTTTGATGAGGAATGATAACTATGGGGAAGGCTATGCTTCTATGGTAGCAAGGGTGGAGTATTTGAGAAATCTCTGTACCTTCCTCCAGTTTTGCTGTGAGCTTAAAATTGCTCTAAAAATTAAGTTTTAAAAATGAATAATGAAGGAAAAATCATGAGGCTTTCTTTAGATGAGTAAATTATATTCTTTTTCCTAATTTCCGGAAGACATGTGTCTTTAATAATTTTCAAATAATTGGTTACATAACAAATAACAATATATTGATTTAAATGAAAAATAATACAAAGATCCTCATAATTATTATTTCTGGAGAAAACATCAGGATGTTTAATCCATTATATATTTAAAAACTATTAACAAGCTATCCCCCAGACTCATCTTCTTCAAAAGTATCAGGTAATTATATACTTTAATTTCAGAAACCCTAAAAATAGTTCCGAATTTACTTTCTCTCTTGATGTTTATGTGTGTGTTCATGTTCTACGAATATAGGTGATGTGATGGTTAATTTTAAGTGTGAACTTTACTGGGCCACAAGGCACCCAGATATTTGGTCAAACATTATTGTGAGTGTTTCTGTGAGAGTGTTTTACCTGAGATTAACATTTGTTAATAAACCAAGTAAAACAAATCTCTCTTCCTATGAGTGGACCCTATCTAATCAACAGAAAACTTAAGCAGGACAAAAAGTCTGATACTCCACAAAAAAGAAAAAATTTCTCCTGCCTGACTGCATTCAAACAAGAATATGAGTTTTTTTCTGCATTGATACTCAAGCTGAAACATTGTCTCTTACTACGGACCCTATCTAATCAACAGAAAACTTAAGCAGGACAAAAAGTCTGATACTCCACAAAAAAGAGAAAATTTCTCCTGCCTGACTGCATTCAAACAAGAATATGAGTTTTTTTCTGCATTGATACTCAAGCTGAAACATTGTCTCTTACTACATCTCAAACCTTCTGTCCTTTGGACAGGAGCTATATCATCAACTATCTTGGTTGTCAGGCCTTCATGCTTGGACTGAAATTATACAGTCAGCACTTCTGGGTCTTTGGCTTGTTGACTAACCTGCAGAACACAGAACGTGTCGGCCTCCAGAATTCTATAAGCCAATTCCTTATAATAAGGGTCTTTACATTTTATATAATATTGCATATAATAAATACTACATGTCTTATGTAATAAATTGATTCTGCATATCTGTGGCATACAACCTTGAATATCAATACCTGTATGCAATATGTGATGCTCAGATCAGGGTAATTAGTATTTTCAAACTAACACATTGTAATCACTTTTTTGTAGCCCTTTACCAGTTTCTCACTAATCCCCTTACTACCTTTTCCCAAATCTGTAGGCCTCAGTTCTGTTCTCTCCTTTGAAAGTTCAACTTGTTATTGTGATTGTTGTATCTTTATTTCTTTTTTTATTGATTTGTTTATTTTTTAAATCCTGCTTATGAGTGAGAACATGTGGGATTTCTCTTTCCATTCCGGATTTAGTTCACTTTCTATCATTTTTTCTAAGTTTATTCATGTTGCTGTGAATGACAGAATTTCATTCTTATTTATATCAGAGTAGTGTCCCATTGTGTATATATAACACATTACCCTATCCAGTTGTCTGTCAATGGACATTCAGGTTGATTCCAACTCCTAGCTATTGTAAATAGAGCTGCCGTAAACATGGGAGGGCAGGTGTCCCTTTGATGGCATGATTTCCATTCCTTTAGCTATATATTAAGCAGTGGAATTGCTAGGTCTATGGCAGTACTATCTGTAGTTGTTTGAGGAAACTCCACAGTGTTTTCCATAATGGCTGTGCTCATTTACAGTCCCATTAACAGTGCAGGAGGGTTCCCCTTTCTCTGCATCCTCTCCAGCATGTGTTAATCTGTGTTTTTGATAATGGTCAGTCTACGTGGGGTGAGATGATATGTCAGTGTGGTTTTGATTAGCATTTCCCTGATGATTAATGATGCTGAGCATTTTTTTTCATGTGACTATTGGCCATTTGTATATCCTCCTTTGAAAAAAGCCTATTCAGATCCTTTGCCCGTTTTTTAATTGGGTCACATTTCTTTTTTACTGTTAAGTTGTTTGAGTTCCTTGTATGTATTGTGGATAAAAATCCCTTGTAGGATGCATAGTTTGTGAATAGTTTCCCCCATTCTGTAGGTTATCTTTTTGCTCTTTTAATTGTTTCCTTTGCTGTGCAGAAGATTTTTAGTTTGGTATAATACCATTTATTTATTTTTTCTTTTGCCACTTGTACTTTTGGGGTCTTATTCATAAGGTAATTGCCCAGCCTGCTTCCCAAGTGGGTCCTGAATGTTTTCTTTTAGGAATTTTGTAGTTTCAGGTCTTATACTTAAGTCTTTTATTCATTTTGAGTTGATTTTGATATATGGTGAGATATATGGGTCTAGTTTCATTGTTCTACATATTGAAGTACAGTTTTTCAAACATCATTTATTGAAGCAACAGTCTATTCCCCAAAGTATGTTCTTGTTGTCTTTGTCAAAGATTAGTTGGCTGTAAGTATGTGGGCTGATTTCTGGGTTCTCCATTATGTTACATTTTTCTGAGTGTCTGTTTTTATGCCACTACCATGCTGCTTTGGTTACAACAGCTTTGTAGTATAATTTTAAGTTGGATAGTGTTATGCCTCCAGCTTTATTTATTTATTTATTTGCTCAGGATTACTTTGGGTATTCAAAGTCTTTTGTTGTTTCATATCAGTGTTAGCACTGTTTATTTTTATTTCTGTGAGGAATGTCTTTGGTATTTTGATGGGGATTGTATTGAATCTAGATTTCTTTGGGCAGTATGGACATTTTACAATGTTAATTCTTCCAATCCAAGAGCATGAGATGCCTTTCCATCTTTTAGTATCCTCCTTAATTTCTTTCAACAGTATTTTGCTATTTTTGTTGTAGCGATCTTTCATCTCCTTGCTTAAATTTATTCTTAGCTATTTTTTGATGACTACCGTAAATGGACTTGCTTTTTTGATTTATTATTTTGCAAGTTCATTTTGGAGTATAAAAATACTGCTGATTTTCGCATGTTGATTTTGTATCCTGCAACTTTACTGAAATTATTTATCAGCTCTCAGAGTTTTTTTTTTTTTTTTTTAATCTTTAGGTTTTTCTATATGTAAGATAATGTCATACGTAAGGGACAGTTTCAACTTCATCTGGATGCTCTTTATTTCTTTTTAGTGTGTGATTGCTCTGACTAGTCCTTCCAACTCTATGTCAAATAGGAGTGGTGAGAATGGAAATTCTTTTCTTGCTCTCATTCTTGAAGAATGAGATGATATTGGCAGTGGATTTGTCACATATCGGTTTGATTATGTTGAGATATTTTCTTCTATACCTAACTTGCTGTATGTCTTTATCATGAATGGATGTTAAATTTTGTAAAATGCTTTTCCTGCATCTATTGAGATAATCATATGATTTTTGTTCTTTATTTTGTGTATATAGTGTGTCACATTAATTGACCTGCATATATTGAATCATTCTTGTATCCTTGGGAGGAACCCCACTTGACCATGGTTTATAAATTTTTAATGTGTTGCTGTACTTCCTTTGAGAATTTTTGTGTGTATGTTCATCAGAGATATTGGCCTATAATTTGTTGTTGATGATGTTGTTGTTGTTCTTTTGTTTCATCTTTTTTGTGGTTTGTGTATGAGGATGCTGCTGGCCTCATGGAAAGAGTTTGAGAGAATGACCTCCATTTCAATGTTTTGGAATAGTATGAAATTGGTATTAATTTCTCTGTAAAGGTTTGGGAGAATTCAGCAGTAAAGCCTGGTCCTGGACTGTTATTTGTTGGGTGGATGCTGATTACCGCTTAAATCTCATTGCTTGCTCTTGGTCTGTTCAGGTTTTATATTTCTTCTTGGTTCGATCTTGGTAGTTTGTATGTGACCAGAAATATATGCATTTCCTCCAGGTTTTCAATTTTTTGGGCATACAGTTGTTTGTAATCATCTCTAGTGACTTTTTTTTTATTTCTGTGGAAATGGTTGTAATGTCTCCTTTTTCATTTCTGGTTTTTGTTATTTGAGTCTTTGCTCTTTGTTTCTTAGTTTGCCCAGTTAGTGTTTAGTTTAGTTAGTTTACCTAATTATAATCTATTCTTTTTTTCTTTATCTTCTCAAGAAACCAACTGTTTGTTTCATTGATCATTCATATCAGTTTTGAGGTTTCTATTTCATTTAGTTCTGCCATGATATTAATTATTTCTTTCCACATACTAATTTTGTGTTTGAAATGTGTTTTATTCTAGTTCTTCAATGTGTGGCATTTGGTTGTTTATTTGAAATCTTTGCATTCTTTTGATATAAGCATTTTTATTGCAATAAAATTCCCTCTTTGTACTTCTTTTACAGTATTCCACAGGTTTTGTTTTGATGTGTCCTTTTTTTTTTTTCATTAGGTTCTTAATTTTTGGATTTCCTGTTTAATTTCTTCTTGGACCCAAATGTCATTCAGTTGCATGTTGCTTAATTACCATGTATTCATATAGCTTCCAGAGTTTCATTTGTTATAGATTTCTTTGATTTCTAGTTTTAATCTGATGTGTTCTGAAAAAATACTTGAAATGATTTCAGTTTTTAAAAATTGGATGTGATTTTATTTGTGAGCTAACATGGTTTAACCTGGAGAATATTCCATGTGCTGATGAGAAGAATGTATATTCTGCAGTTGTTGGATGAAACATTCCATAGATATCTGCCATGTGCAATTGCCATAAAGCATAGTTCAAATCCCATGTTTCTCTTTTGGTTGGTTGTTTAGATAATATATCCAATGCTGAAAGAGGTGTCTATCTCTTTCTTTAGGTATAATAGAGTTTGCTTTATATATCTGGGTGCTATGTTATGGAGTGCATATATATTTATCATTGTTATGTTTTCTTGCTGGATAGATCCCTTTATCATTATATTGTGCCCTTCTTTGTCTCTTTTTATGGTTACTGGTTTGAAGTCTATTTTATCTGATATAGTAATAGCTACTCCAGATTGTTTTTGTCTTCCATTTGTGTGGTATATCTTTTTTCCATCCCTTCTCTATTAGTCTATGTGTGTTTTTATAGGTAAGGTGAGTCTCTTGAAGACAGCATATAGTTGGGTCTAACTTTTTAATACAACCAGTCAATCTGTATCTTTTGAATGGGAAATTTAATCTATTTACATTTACAGTTGTTATTGAAAGGTATAGTCTTATTCCTGTCATTTTATCAATATTCATTCACATGTTTTAAGTATATTTTATTCCTTTCTTTTCCTTTTATCATTTGCCCTTAGTGTTTGTTGATTTTTTTTTTTGATGTGGTAAAATATAGTTTCTTTCTCTTTCTCATTTGCATTGTTATACCAATAGGTTTTGTTCTTTTTTGTGTATTCATGGTATAATTATCATCCTTTGGATTCCAGATGCAGGACTCTCTAGAGGGTTTCTTGTAGGGTGTGTGCTGGTGAACTCTGGCAGTTTTTGTTTGTCTAGGAAATACACTATGTCTCTCTTATTGCTGAAGTTCATGGTATAATTATCATCCTTTGGATTCCAGATGCAGGACTCTCTAGAGGGTTTCTTGTACGGTGTGTGCTGGTGAACTCTGGCAGTTTTTGTTTGTCTAGGAAATACACTATGTCTCTCTTATTGCTGAAGTAAAGCCTTGCTGGATATAGTATTCTTGGCTGGCAGGGCTTTTCTTTAAATGCTTTGAATATATCAACCCATTCTTTTCTGGCATGTAGAATTTCTGTTGAAAAGTCTGCTGTTAGTCTCATAGAAACACCCTTATAGGTGACTTGATGCTATTCTCTCGGTTCTCTTAAAATTCTCTCTTAGCCTAGAGTTTTTCCAGTTTGACTATAATGTGTCTCAGAGAGGACGTTGAAAAGTCTGCTGTTAGTCTCATAGAAACACCCTTATAGGTGACTTGATGCTATTCTCTTGGTTCTCTTAAAATTCTCTCTTAGTCTAGAGTTTTTCCAGTTTGACTATAATGTGTCTCAGAGAGGAGCTTTTTGGACTGAATCTGTTTGGGGATCTTTGTCTCCCAAATTTGAAAGTCTGTGTCTCTCCCTGGGAAGTTTTTGCCTATTACTTCACTGAATATGTTTTCACTGCCTTTTCCCTTCTCCTCCCTTTCTGGAACACTGATGATTTGGATATTGTATGATTAAGGCTGTCTGCTAGCTCTCTTAGATTTTCATAATTTTAAAAAAATTTTCTTCTGTTTTTGGTCCACCAGGGTTATTTTGAAAAGACAATCTTCAAGACCAGAAATTCTTTCTTCTGCTTGTTATACCTACTGCTTAAGCTCTTGGCTGTGTTTTTTATTTCTTTGAATGAATCCTTCAGTTCCGGGAGTTCAGCTACTTTCTCTTTAAAGGTATTAATCACTTTGTAAATTTTCTCCTTCATATCCTGGATACTTTTTCTCATTTCATTGTGTTGTCTAGCTGAGTCTTCATTTATCTCATTGAGTTTTCTTCAGGTTTTTGCCTGGAATTCCTCTTCAGTCATGTTGTTTCCTGCTCAAAGCATCTGGTACTTTATAATTATTGTATTCCTTTTGTGGTGACATATTTTTTGTTTGTTTTTTGGTATTTCTAGTATCTCTAATTTGATATCTGATCATCTGGTAGAGCAGTTGCTTCTTATATTACTCCAGAGTGGGCTTTGAAGAGAGAAACTTCTTCCTGTAGATGTTCTTTATATTGATTATTGAGTAGGGTATTTTAGTTTGGTACCAAGTAGATGCAGTTGTACAGTCTTTATGTGGATACTCCTGCTGTATTCAGTGTTTGAGTTATGTGTGAATGCCTCAATGACCTAGACACTGGGGCACTTAGTAATTTATCTTTTAATTTCATTTTTCCTTGAACCTTTTGAAGTACCTGTGTGTGTGTGTGTGTGTGTGTGTGTGTGTATGTGTGCACTATTGGTTCTGTTTTGCTGGAGAACCCTGACTAATACTGTGTTATGTATATGTATAAGTACATGCAAATATATTTCACACATAGGCACACACCAATATGTTCCTTATAACTATTAAAAGTATATTTACACAATGTTTCTCACCATGAATAAGAGTTTTAATGTGTCTGAATTAGGTGCTTCAGGGACTACACTGAGATCCACACGGGCTTGGCTATAAAATTATTTGTAAAATAAATTGATAATGAGTTTATTCAACATTAATTACCAATTTCATTTTGTTTTGTTAACATTCTTTCAAGAACAGTGTAACGAAGTGCTTCCTCAAGAAAAAGTAAAATGAAAATATTATCTTTCTACTTTTTAAATAAAAATTACAAATAATTTGGTAACTTTCATAATAGCCAGATAGGACTGATGCATTTAGAAAATTTTAGACAATGTTTTATTTCCACATTGTATCATGTTTAACAAATAAATGAATGGGCTCACAATTGTGTTTTTTATTTTTATTTTGAAATAGCTTTGTATCCACAGGATGTTGGAAAGAAGTGTACACATTAAACTTGAACTTTTCACTGAGTTTTCCCCTCAGTTAACACCTTGTACAAATATAGTACTTTAAAAGCAGAAAATATTGACTTTGGTATACTTCACAGAATTTATTCAAGTTAAACCTATTATGAATGCATTCACATCTCTCACTCCCACTGTGTGTGTTTACGTGTGGTTCCGTGCAGTTTTATCATATGGGTCCTTTCATCCTACTTCTCTATAGCTACACCCACCACCTCACCAGCAAATTTCAGATCTGGCAAACACTAGTCTGTAAATGTCCTCAATTTCTATAGTTATGTTATTTCACAAATGTTACATAAATTAAATCATGCAGTATGTACCCTTTTGAGATTGGCTATTTATGTGAAATATAATTTTCTTCAAGATCATCCAAGTTGTTTTGTGTATCAATGTTTTTGTTTTTTGCTAAATTTACAGTATTTTTATTTTTGAATATTATTTCCTGTTATTGAGAACTTTTGCATAGTTTTCAGATTTACAGGCCTGTCCAAGGGCCTCCCCACACTATGGGATCTGGTAGGTGGACTGGGCCAATCTACCAGCACTAGCAAAGCTCCAACTAACAAAATTCTCACTAAAGAAATTTGGGCTTTTTGAAATCTGTAAAGTTTAATTTCACAAGAAGAAAATCTGCCAAAATATTTAAAGCATAACTGCAGTCTTTGTACCTGAGATCTTGGCTTCCAATAATCTTAGGAGGTGACATTCTATCACTGAAAACTATTTTAGCTTAAATTTTTCCCAAAGAACTATGTTTAAGCTCAGTCTGATAGTTGATTTGAGGTGTCAACTTGACTGGATTAAAGGGTTCCCAGATATCTGGTAAAGCATTAATTATTCTCAATGCTTCAGTAGGCACTAAACCCATCCCTCTTCTGTTGAAGAGGTTACTTAGCATTTGACTAGAATTATTGGGCTGCCTCAGGTGCGTATTTTATGGTGTTTCTAGAGAATATTGGCATTTCAGTTGGTAAATGAGTGGGATAGATACACCCTTAATGTGGCAGCTACCATCCAATCATCTAGGGCCCAGAAGAAACAAACAGGCAGAGGAAAGATGCATTCTTGATGTCTCTTCTAGAGCTAAACACGCTTCTTCATCTGTCATTGAACATGAGAACTCTAGTATTTTCAGCCTGTGGACACTGGAGCCAGCAGCCTCCTGGACCCTCAGGCCTTTGGCCTTGGTATGAGAGTTACAGCATCAGCTTCCTTGGTTCTAAAGCCTTCTGACTTGGACTAAACTATGTTACTGGCTTCTCTCATTCTCCAGCTTGCAGATGGCTTATTGTGGTACTTCTAAGCCTCCATAATAGATACACAAATTTCTGTAATAGATCCCTTTTCATATAATTATGTGTTTATATATATATATATATATAAAGCCTCCATAATAGATACACAAATTTCTGTAATAGATCCCTTTTCATATAATTATGTGTTTTTATATATATATATATATACATATATATATATATGTATATATATATATATATACATACATATATATTTATATGTATGTGTGTATATATATATGTATGTATGTATATGTATTCTATTGGCTCTGTCTGGATTAAAATAATTGATCATGATATAGTATTGCTGACTCAATTACTTCATGTCTAAATTGTTGAAATGCCAATCTAAAATTATGTGTGGAAGGTTAACTCTTACACCAACTCAGAATATGTGTAGAAGAGAATGAGTTCATATTTTACAAATATATACATTTTCTCTTGGTTTCTTTTCACACTTATTTTTAATTACTATTTAACTTCTTGTGTAGAAAATACTGGCAAATGAGTCACTAGAGTTAGCTCTGTCAAAAATGATCTCTCGTATATTAAATACATAAATAGCAATGATCCACTTACAAATATGGTTCACTTTGTCAGAAAGGGTTTGTCAAATATGTTCAATGTACAGTCCTCCCTTTCATGATATGTAACTCATTTGCTTGTTTTTTCTAGCCAAGATCTAATACTCTATTCCATTTTCATTTGTGATTTGTACATGTTAAAATCAGATTTTAAAAAATGCAATAAAATCTTAATACAATCATAAAGAGAAAAAAGTAAACTGTTGTATGGGAAACTGCAGGGTAGGAGAAAACTCTCATGATAGGGATAAATACAAATGTTAGGCTGTAAAAAGCTGCTGCAACATAGTCCAATATTTGTCTTTCAGCTTTTTTGAGACTGAGAAAAAGGCAAAGGGGAATAATAGGTTATATAAATTTCGCTACAAATTGAGGCCTTCCAGATTTCCAATATTGTCCTGAGGAATAATGTCTTCACTTTTGGAAAATTATTAGCTATTATATTTTCAAAGGTTTTATTCTGGGTTAGTTTTCATTCCTTGTGTCCACTTAACTAAAAATTCCTTCATCATGAGTTTAGTCAATTCATGTCATATATGTCATTTTCTAATTTTTTAAAAATTTATATATTAAGCCTTTATTCCTCTATTTTCAAATTTTTAATGGAAGTTACTCATTACTTTATTTCTTTATGTCTACAAAAATGTATATTTTAAATTATTTCATAGCTGTTCCATAGAATTAATTTCCTCTGGAGTGAACTCATTACCTGTTTGTTGATTTCTTATATATTTTCTGGAGGAAGATTATATCATATATTTTAGAATTGTAACTGCCAGACTCATTTTTAGTGCTAGCTTTATAATAATAATAATGATAATAGTAATAATGATGATAATAATAAATATTAATTAATTATATATAATATAATAATATCAAGTTATATTATTATTATTATTATTTCCCTTCATTTCCTTTCCTTTACTTTTCTCCGATTAATTTTTCCTTGCACAGAAATACTTTGCCCTTCTTTAAACATTCCTTATATTCTCATTCTATAATCAGTTTAAAAATGATATTTTATTACCCCATAATAATATTGGAATGTACTTAATTCACCCGTAAAACCTACTGAAATTATCATTTTGTTACTGATAGAAAAACTTTCTGCACCTTACCAAATCTGTAAGTCTGTGGCTTATGGAAATTGGTGGCCACAAGGAGTAGTCAGCCACAATAAATTTGCAACTTCCTTGTATGGCAGGAGTCTCATATTCAAGCAGGGATATTTGTTTCCATATTAATTGGGTTTTTCCTGTACCTTTTACCATATATCACTCAATGTATCAGCCACTACTGCCTGCTGCTGGCATAGCATGTTTGTGGCTGATGCATTGAGCCTTATATGCAGTTTGTTCTTCTGCTTTGATATTTTATCTCTCATTATCATTCTATTGAATAGAGAATGTATGTCAAAATTTGATTTGTTTCATTTTTACCTGAAGTTTCAACTGACACGTGTTTTGTTTAGTACTTATGTGTATGCTTTTTTATTCTTTTTACAAAAATGTATGACAAAATGTGAAAAGCAAAATATCTACTTCAAAGCATTTTACATGAGAAATATATTTACATCTCTCCTAAAATCTTCTCCCAGGATAATCATATCATATTAATTATGATAATTATCTTTATCATCAGGTAGGTAAATATTATAACATTTTCTTTTACATAGAGCTTCTATTTATAACTGAAGTACATTTAATTAATTACTGATTGTGACAGTAGTTACATTCCTTTTGCTGCTCTCCCTTGGTCTTTCTTGGTATTACTAAAGTTTGGATGCCCAATTTATGCTATTTATGGCTTTTATCCACTGTCAATATTAATACAGAGAGAAACCAGCAGATGTAGATATATTAGTGACTACACTGGATTTTTTTCACTTACTGTTATTTCTATTATCAAAGTATATATTTTTTAAGCTTTAGTATCACATTGAGGGTGAAATAAAAGTTGGGACTTGGAAAAATTATTTTGGAACAGGAGGAAAAGTATTTAAGAAAGAAAGAATGAGATCCAATTAAAAAATTGATTGGTGCATAAAACATCATATAATTAGGATCACTTAAAAATTTAATATCCTAGTTCTTTACATATAATCAATTTTTTCAATGTGTTAAGCTAAAGATATTGTAACTATGGTCCAAATATATGCTGTCTACTGTAAATACACTTTAGATTCAAAAATACAAATACCTTGAAAGTGAAATAAATTATTTTTACAGTAGGAATTAAAGACTTCAATACCCCTTCCTTAATAGAGCAACCATGGATAACATTAAAAAGGAAACAGTAGAATTAAAAAACATATATATCAACAAGACCTAATAGATATCTATTTGACATTTGACCTAATGGAAACAGAATACGTTCTTTTCAAGTGCTCATGGAACATTTTCCGAGATAGACCAAATGACAAACAATGAAACAAGCATCACTAAATAAAAAACAATAGAAATCATACC
>NW_007738639.1:20222-29339 GCF_000696425.1 Galeopterus variegatus | reverse complement strand
ATGGGTGGAAAAAAAAGTCCTCTAAATGCCTCCCATTTCTCAAATGAGGAGGCTGTCCTAGTCCATAATGAGGCATCTCTTGGTCAGGTCAATGGCTTGACAATGCATCAACTTTGGACCCAGCTCATCCTTGTATTGGGATCTTCCACAGTTAATTATTAAGGCAGACTCAGAGTTACCTCAGCAGAATAAAATAGGCAACTGTAACTGTTAACCCCTCACAGAAACATTAAAATATAAGCATAAACATTCAGAACCAATATTTTTAGATTTTGGAAAACTGTTAAGAAAAACACAATTTATAAATGACAAGAAAAATGGGTGCTCTTTTTTCTTGTTCTTTCAGGACCCCCTCCACAAAATGGTGACAGTCTTGAAGGCAGCCTATGTTCCCAGTGTAGGACCATGGTTTCTGGTTCTGGGTAGAGAAGAACAGACTTCACTGAAAATTTTTCTGTATGCCTGATATAAACTCTCTGAAGACTACCTGAAACACTGAGGCAAAGTTCGTATTTGTCTTTTACCTAATTCAGAACTCAGGTTGGAAAAAGAGTAAGCATTGCTCAAAAAGAGTGCTAGTTAATTTAGCAACCCAAAAGATGCCTGGGGCAAAAGATTAAGTTCTGGACATATAAGAGATGTTCTGATGCCCAAGAGGAACATCTAGAGAAGTGGTTCTTTAGAAAATTCCCAAATGACAAGCAATGAAACAAGCATCACTAAATAAAAAACAATAGAAATCATACCAGTGATACTCAAACCACAATAAAATAAAATCAAAAATCACTGACAGAAAAAAACAAAAATTCACAACTGTGTGGAAATTAAGTAACATGTTCCTAAATAACCAATGGGTGGAAAAAAAAGTCCTCTAAATGCCTCCCATTTCTCAAATGAGGAGGCTGTCCTAGTCCATAATGAGGCATCTCTTGGTCAGGTCAATGGCTTGACAATGCATCAACTTTGGACCCAGCTCATCCTTGTATTGGGATCTTCCACAGTTAATTATTAAGGCAGACTCAGAGTTACCTCAGCAGAATAAAATAGGCAACCCCTCACAGAAACATTAAAATATAAGCATAAACATTCAGAACCAATATTTTTAGATTTTGGAAAACTGTTAAGAAAAACACAGTTTATAAATGACAAGAAAAATGGGTGCTCTTTTTTCTTGTTCTTTCAGGACCCCCTCCACAAAATGGTGACAGTCTTGAAGGCAGCCTATGTTCCCAGTGTAGGACCATGGTTTCTGGTTCTGGGTAGAGAAGAACAGACTTCACTGAAAATTTTTCTGTATGCCTGATATAAACTCTCTGAAGACTACCTGAAACACTGAGGCAAAGTTCGTATTTGTCTTTTACCTAATTCAGAACTCAGGTTGGAAAAAGAGTAAACATTGCTCAAAAACAGGGCTAGTTAATTTAGCAACCCAAAAGATACCTGGGGCAAAAGATTAAGTTCTAGACATATAAGAGATGTTCTGATGCCCAAGAGGAACATCTAGAGAAGTGGTTCTTTAGAAAATTCGGATATTCAAAAGCACCCAATTGTATAGGGAGATTAAGAAAGCCATGTGCTTGCTCAGGGCAAGACACACACTCAGTAGAGACCTAAGAAGATCCTAAACTTTCACTTTAGACTGATCCATAGTCTTAATGCTAGCCTGGCTAAATATCCAAGGAGTTCTATGGCACAGAGCTGATCTCAAAAATTGTGAGAGACACTTTTTCTGTTTGTTTGCTTGTTTGTTTATTAACTTGTTTTAGCCCCTAATTATAATATATATGATTACATTATAATTATACATCATATATAACATATATTATATATAATTTATATATGTAATTATATATACATATATGTATCTGTCAATACACTAGGTAAACATAAGCTAAGGAACAGACACTTCTGTTAGAGAAATAAGTTAGATTAAGCTAAAGTTCAATAAGTTAGAAAACAGCAAAACAGACAGCTACAGCCTTCGAGGATCAAAGAAATAACAGACCATGAAGAAGAGGGAGAATTTGATTTCTAGAGTTACCACACAATAATAAACAAATATCCACATTTCAGCAAAAATCACTAGGCCAACAAAGAAACTGGAAAATTTGGCAAATTCAACAGAGCAAAAGAAATTAACAGAAACTATACCTGAGGATATCCAGACATTGTATTTACTAGACAAAGTTTTAAAACAACTGTGTTAAATATACAGAGCTAGAAGAAAACCAAGAACTAAAAGAAATCATTAAAATGATAGATGAATTAAATTATAATGCCAAAAAATGAAATAGAAGTTGCAAAAAAAGGGAATCCAAAAAAATTTGGGAGCTGAAAATGTAATTTCATAAATGAAAAATTTCCTAGCAGAGTTCAACAGCAGATCTCAGCAAGAAGAAAATATAGTTAGAGTTTAAGTATAGGTGAGGGAGTTTGGATGTGTTGTGCCCTCCAAAACTCATGTGGAAATTTGATCTCCAATATGGCAGTGTTGGAAGCTGATTGAGTCATGGGGGTGGATCCTTCATGAATGGATTAATGCTCTGCCTTGGGGAGGGGTTTCTGAGTGACTTCTCACTCTTTTAGTTCCCGCAAGACCTGATTGTTTAAAAGATTCTGGAGCATTCTATCCCTCTCTTGCTGCCTCTTGCCATGTGATCTGCTTGTACCCACCGGCTGCTGCCACTTTCTGCCACGAGTAGAAGCAGCCTGAGGCCCGTGCCAGATGTAGTTGTCCCAGAATTGTAAACCAAATAAACCTCTGTTCCTTAAAAATTACCCAGTCTCAGGTATTTCTGTTATAGCAACACAAAACGGACTAACACAATAGGAAGCTTGAAATTACCAAAATGTGTTGGCAAATATAAAAGCCAAAATTATTGTATTTTTTATTTATACATTCAGTTAATATTTTCCAAATTATTTAAAAGAGAAATGCATAATAATAATTCTATGTCATTGGGTATAAAATGTATAAAAATATAATTTATGACAGAAACAACATAAAGGTGTGGAGTTATATAGGAGCAGAGTATGCTGTTGAAGTTAACTTATTACCAAAACAAACTAGATTATAATAAATTTAAGCTTTTAAATGGATTATGCATAGTAACTACAAAGAAATTATCTACACAGTATATATACACAAAAGGAAATGAGAAGGAATTCAAAATGACTTACTACAAAAAAAAAACGAAAACAAGAAGACAGTGATAGAGAAAATGAAGGACGTGATATTTATGATATACAGAAAACAAATAGCAAAATGACAGCAGTAATTCTTTTCTTAGCAGTAATTATTTGAAATTTGAAAGTATCAAATTCTTCAATCCAAAGGCAGAAATAATCAAAGTGGGTTAAATAAAATGACAAGAGACTCACTTTAAAGACACAAATATGTTGAAAGTTAAAGGAAAGAAAAAGATATTCCATAGAAATTATAACCAAAAAGAGAGCTATAATACTATCAGACAAAATACACTTTAAGTTCAAAACTCTTATAAGATAAAAAACATATTATATGGGATTTCCAGTCAAGATGGTGGAGTAGAAGGTCCCCAGCATCACTCTCTCCCATGAATCAACCAATTTACAACTAAAAAAATGAAAAATCAGCCAAACTGGGGCCACTGGAGCTCAGCAGAAGAGAAGGAGAGACCTACAGAGCTCACGAAGGTGGGGGAAGCCACGATGAGAGAAAGAAAAAATTGCTCTGAGCATTTTTGGCTGCAGCCACTTTAATGCTAAAACTTCAGAATGCAGCCGCTTTAATGCTAAAACTGCAGAGTGCATGGAGCAGGGGCCAGCAGAAGCCACAGCTGTGCCCTTTAGATGGAGTTACTTGGAGGTGGCAGGGGAGAAGAGGACTTTGGTGGCCCCCAGGTCACCAAGACCACTAATAGGACCCACACAGGAGCAAGGAGCAAGATCAACTGAAAAGGGGGAGCCATTCAGAGGCTGGTGAGTCATCACAAGAGATTGGTGCAGGGCCAATCCCATGGGAAGTGTTTGGAGCATGGGCAGTGGGGGAGAGAGACCCACCAGGAGAGCACTGGGACACAGCAATCATAGCTGATCTTCCTCCCAGTCAGCAGAGGACCACTCAGAGGAGACTGCTTGGGAATGCATAAATGCATGGAGTGCAGTTTGATGAAAAAACTCAGGCTGAGATCAGAGTTTCTACACAACTTAGGTTCACCAGGTCTCTGGAAAGCTGGAAATACCTATAAGATCAACAGTTAAACCCTGAGCTGCACAAAAAGCCTTCCCTAGGGAAACAGCAGCAAAGCAGCAATTTAGCTCAACAACACAGCTCAAGTACTGGTTTCCACAGAAGTTCCCCCAAGTTAGAAGTAAGCAAAAGGACAAAAATTTAGTTCAGGCCCAGGCACACCACCAATGCCTTGGGGTCCACCAGGCGACATGAGGCATGGAGCCAGGAGCAGGACTCCTGCCCACAACCACTCACACCACAAGCACCCTGGGACTCACCCAGGAACCCGAGGCTTAGAGCTGGGGACTGGACCCCATTCCCACATCCAGTCACACCACCAATGCCTTGGGCCCAGCTGGACACCTCTGGCAAGAAGAAGAGGACCAGACCCCCTCCCACAACCAGGCACACTGCCAGCACCAAGGTGCATGCCAAAAACATCACCTCCATGTGGTGGCCCACCACAGACACCACAATAACCATGGCTGCTGCAAAAGCAGCTAGATGCCATAATCACCATGCAGATGGTCTGCCAGCCACTGGAGGAGTGCATTGACACAAGGAGAGTTACCAGCAGAGATAAAGAAAAGAAGAGGATGTCTCTCTCCACAAAGCCCATTTCAGAGTGACAGAAGAAGCATCTGCTCTAGGATGATATTGGGGGACCTGATCACACTTCTCAGCATTGGACAGATCATCTAGGCAACAAATCAACAGAGTAACCATTATTCTTTCAGAAGGAAAGACAAATTTAGGATAATTAGAAGGGGAAGGGAGGAGCAAGAGGAGGATGGGGAGAGATTGGACAAGGGGAATAAAGAATAATTATGATTTGCAACAATATATATATGATAGTAATATTGATTTGATCAGCATATCTCAATGTTGAACCTCAAAAATATGTATAATCAATTTTGATTCAATAACATTAAAAAAAACATATTATATGTTAAAAGAGTGTCAATTTATTAAGAAAGTATAGCAATTATAAACAATTATTCACCAAACAACATAGCCCCCAAATTTAGGAAGTAAGCACTGACAGATTTGGGGAAAGAAAAAGTATTACAAAAATAGATGGAGACTTCAATACATCACTTTCAATAACTAACAGAGTATTGATACAGAAATTCATTAAAGAAATAGAAGACTCGGAAAACATTATAAAACAATTTGTTTTATCTCTATATCTATATCTATATCTTTACCTATATCTGTACCTCCATTCTGCAACAGCAAAGTATTCTTTTTACTTGAATACACATTCAGCATTCTACAGGATAGATCATATGCCATATGTTATCTGACAAAACAAAACCTCACAATTTTTAAAAATTGAAATCACACACAGTTTTTGTTTCCCCAGCACAAGAGAATAAAACTGGAAATAAATCAATCTGCTATATTTTATTATTTAAAATTTTTATATACATAGATATACTCTCTAGTGATACAAATTAGAACTCTGATTATTTTTGAAAGGTAATGATCACAAGGAATCAGAAAGAAAGTTTCCAGGATGCTCACAATGTTCTATTTCTGATATAAATCTTATGTTTTACTTTTGTATAAATCCACTGAGCTGTATATTCATAATTTGTGAAATTTTCAAAGATATGTTATTCCAGAATACAAGAGTTTAAAAAGAACCAGAAACATTGGATGTTTGTCTCACATATGAATTCATATGAAAATATCCTATATAGGACATTCACAAATGAAAACCAAATGTAATGATATAATTTCATGATCAGATTTTATTAATTTTTGTAAGCTTAATTTAAAATTATGAGATCTAAATTGTATAGTCACCAATTAAACAAATTAAAATATTTCAAAATATGATTACCTATTAGAGAAAAACCCTGATTCACATCAAAGACCAAAATAATAAATCAATGAATTAAAGTCTGAAGTGTTTTAGGTAAAGTTTTAACAATTTCAGAAGAATGTATAGGGAAGCATTTATAACATGTTGGGAAAAAATAGAATTTCTTAAAGAGGTTATAAATAATGCTTATCTTAAAAGAAAAGGTTTGGAAATACAATTCCATTAAGATAAAGAACATCTATTTAACAAATACATCATAAAGAAATTAAAAGTAAGTTTCAATCTGGGAGACTGTGTTTGTAACACAATAGCAAATAAAAGATTACTTAGCAGAAAAATATATAATATATATATAATCTTAAAAACATATAAAATGAGGGAAAAGGCATGGTTGATTAAGCGAGAAAATTTCATTAAAATTTCACAAAAGTGAAAATAGTGGTTGAAGGTTTTCAAGCCAACTTTTACAGAAAAACATGATTTTCCCCACACATGCCAAAATTCAAGAATATTGTTTCCTGACAGAAACAAACCCAAGATGTAGTAGAACCCAGCAGATATCCACTTTTTATGGTTTGCTATGTGGTATAGACTAAACTGCTTTATCAAGCCTTAGGAGATAAAGTGGTCTACATCTGATTTGGTAACTAGGACACTGGATTTTGTACTTTCAAAGTAGAAAACAGTTACAAAATAAACTGGGGTTAAAGCAAAATATAGGGCACGTACAGTCAGAGAAAAATCCCTGGTAATAGCAGGACCAAAACTGTGATTGGTTCATACTCCTAAGCTTTCATCATGCTTAAGGTAACAACCAATAATCCACAGGGTCAGGATTTGAAATTGTATCTATCCACCAAAGGAGGCCTTTCCTTTTCATACGAAATACCATTAGAAGAAAGGAATCTGATTCTGATGTTTGGTATATTTTGACTTGATCTGTCTTAGTGAGTCAGATTTAGAACGTGTCTCTTTAAGATTTCCAAAGGAGTGCTTGGCAAATTAGACAGCAAGCATGTATCTTATTAGCTCCTAGCAAATGTCAAGTCATTTAAATTTCAGAGAGTTAATGATGTATTTCTGGATGTTTTCTTATGTCATTATTTTCTACTTTATTTTAGAACACCTAGAAAATTTTGTTATTTTGTGAATTGTGAAAATTCAAACTTTTAAGTAGTTCCAGAAAAGAAACTCTTTCTGAATGTGTAGCAAGTTTAATATATAAATACATATTATACATTTATGAATATATGGACAGTAATATATAGCATTACTATATACACTGTATATACTATATACATTATATACTGTGTACTATTTGAGTATAATCTTTATAATATACAATACATATGCATCCTATATGTCATATACTATATATTCTATATACTAGTATATTTTTTTTCTGAACAGTAGAGACATGGCTAGGATAAGGTCTCATGTGACTTTGTAAATCTGCCTTTTTTCAGAATCCTGGTTCATACCTCACTACCTAAGCATGTGAGGAGCTATGTGAAAAAAAAAGAAAATGACAACGTTATATATGTTCTTTTCACATCATCCATCTGTCCCTTATTCACTCTAATTAAATATAAATGAGAATTTTTCAAAGTAATTTCATTAGGATAAAGACTAAACTGCTGAAAAAAAAATACAATAGCTTAAATGAGAATGAAGTTTATTTCATGCACTTGGAACAACTTAAAAGTCCAAAGAGGCAGCTTTGCTCGGTGATTTTTCTTTCAGGAATCCATTTTCTCCCCATTTTAGTATTCCATCATTCCCACAGATGTTGTCTTCATCAGCATGGTTGATGCTGCACCTCCACCACATCAAATTTTCGGTCTGCAAGAAGGGAAAAATGAGGGTGATTTGGTAAGAAATCTCCTTTTAAACAAATGCACGCCTCATTTCTATTCATGTTTCTTTACTGAGAACTTATGTACAGAGCCATGCATGGCTATACATGTGAGGATAAGAAAAGTAGTTCACAACTGTGCAGCCTTATGCCCAGAAAGAAGAGGGTAATAGATTTGGGGGGACAACTAGAAGACTGCCAGTGTCCTTCCTACAACCACCAAATACCAGTGCACACTCTTCTTTCAATAAATTGAACTCACTCTCTCCCCAAGGGACAAAAGCCCAGGTCTTATTCTAGTGCTGCTTCCAGCTCAAAGAATTTGTGGCCAATGGGTATCCAGCTCTGTTAGGTCCAGTCATGGGAACTCACAAACTAATAGAAAAATGATCTACCCTCCATATCATTATGAATATTACATGTTCAGATTGTAGTATATGACAAAAGCGATACTACAAATGAAGGCATGTATACCATATACCTATGCTATGATCTGGATGTTTTTTTCTCCCAAAAATTTATAGGTAGAAACCTAATCCCCAATGTAATGATATTAGAAGATGGGGCTTTGGGGAGTTTATTAGGTCATGAGGGTAAAGCCCTCCTGAATGGGATTAGTGTCCTTACAAAAGAGGTTCAAGGGAGTTTGTCTGCCTGTTCCACTATATCAGGACACAGTTAGAAGGCACTGTCTATGAGGAAAAAGACCCCCACAAGACACCAAAACTTTCAGTACCTTGATCTTGAACTCCAGATAGTGAGAAATAATTCTTTGTTGTTTATAAGCTACCTGGTTCATGGTATTTTGTTATAGCAGCCCCAACTTACTAAGACAACATAAATTATTAAAAACTATAAACCAAGCAAACAGATTGTTAAATAAAATATTTTCTATTCACCTACTGCTGTGGATTGAATGTTGCCCCAGAACTTAACCCCCACTGTGAAAGTGTTAAGAGGTTAGAAAACCCTATTATGGTAATTGAAAGGTGGGTCCTCGAAGAGGTGATTTGATTGTGAGGACTATACTCAAGTAAATGGTTTAATCCATTTATAGTTCAATGGTGGTCATGGGAATGGTTCTGAGGACTTTTAAAGAAGTGAAGAGTTAGCTCTCTCTTCTTCTGCCACCCTCCATGTGACACTCTGTTAGGTGTTAGTCACTATCCACCCACAAGGCTCTCACCAGATGTGTTCCCTGGACTTCGGATTTCCCAG
>NW_007738639.1:14521-19118 GCF_000696425.1 Galeopterus variegatus | reverse complement strand
ACACCACAGGGAGAGGCATCCCAGCTCCTAATCTTCAGCCATGATCTTTTCTTCTCTTCACTTCCTTCTCTTGTGGTCAATTGTGTGATATCCCAGTCTCCAAGTCCAAATGATATTCACTCCTTTCTTACAGCTGCCTCTTGGGCAGTTCTTGGGCTTAACCTAAGGCCATCAGAGGAGCCAGCAAGTCTCAGAAGGATGATGTGGGTAAAAGATCTGTGAGAAACCTGGAAGCCAGTTTGAAGATGTTTGAGCAGTGCAGTCGGGAGTCCCAGGTATCCACAGCATGGCCTAGAAAGGGAACACAGACTTCCACTAGGCACCACTGCCACTGGCATGTGAAATTCTCACCTTGAGGTTTGAGGTGAGGGTGAGGAGGGAAAGAGTTAGGTTTGCTAAAAGGATATGGAGTCCTTTTGCCTGGGTCTAAAGTTGGCAAAGGGAATAATATATGATGGTGGAATGAGAACAAAATAACTTTAGAAAAATAATATTCAGGAAATAAAATGGGAAACGGATCTGTCAGCGCATAATAATAAGACCTTCTAGTAAGAAATAATAAAGGCTGACTTTGTTGAACATTAAATTTATTGGTTAGACTCAGATTCTGATTTGTGAGAAGAATCAACTTGTCCTCAGTCTTCCTTGGTCCATGNTTAGACTCAGATTCTGATTTGTGAGAAGAATCAACTTGTCCTCAGTCTTCCTTGGTCCATGACTTTGCTTTCTGGGAGTTTCATTATTGTGCGCATTAGCTTCTTCTTCTTTTTTTTTTTTGGTAAGAACTTGATTTAATTAAAAACTGAATAATAAATATAAAATGATCAGGTGGAAAATGTCTCTGTAAGTGATAAATGTAAATAATTAAAATATTTTTTTTAATTCATTGACTGAAGAAGAAAGAACAAAATTCAAAAATTTTCGATTGTGTGCGTTGATTACTTGTTTTCTAATGTCAATTTACTTTTATGATGATATGATCTTTAATTCAAGCACTTTATTTTTAAAAATTTTATGATACTCAGTCATACTTTTAAAATCAAAACATAACTGGTTATACCTATTTATGGGTTACAGAGTCGACTATCAGTATTTGTGTATAGTACGTGATGATCACATCAATATTATTAGCATGTTCATCATTACAAATCATAATTATTCTTTATGTCCCTTACCCAATTACCTGCTGATCTCTCTGATTCCCTATTTCCCATCTCTAGTATCTATATGTCTGTTCTCTTCTTCTTCTGAAAGTTCAAGGTTTTATAGTGGTCTTTCTTTCCTTTCTTTTTTAGCTCCCACTTATGAGTGAGGACATGCAGTTTTTTTCTTTCTGTTCCTGGCTTATTTCACTTAACATAATTTTCTCCAAGGTCATCTGTGTTACTGTGAATGGCAGAATTTTATCTATTTATTTATTTTTATGGATGAGTAGTATTCTATTACGTGTAAATACCACATTTTCCTTCTCCAGTTGTCTGTCAATGGACATTTAGGCTGGTTCCATATCATGGCTATTGTAATAAAAAGCATCGGCACAGCAAAGGAAACAATCAACAAAACGAAAAGACAACCTACAGAATGGGATAAAATATTTGCAAACTATACGTGTGATAAGGGCTTAAAATACAGAATATACAAGGAACTCAAACAACATCACATTAAAAAAAAAATCCAGTGAAAAATTGGGAAAAGAAGCTGAACAGATATTTTTTTCAAAGGAAGACATACAACTGGCCAAAATGTACATGAAAAAAAAATGCTCAACATCACTAATTATCACTGAAGTACAAATCAAAACCACATTGAGATATCATCTCACTCCAGTTAGACTGACTATTATCAAAAAGTCTGAGAATAACAAATGATGTGGAGGATGTAGAAAAAAGGGAAACCTTTTACACCTTTGGTGGGACTGTAAATTAGTGCAGCCACTATGGAAAACAGTATGGCGGTTTCTCAAACAACTGCAGAAAGAACTACCTTTTGATCCATCAATCCCACGCTGGAGTATATATCCAAAGGAATGGAAATCATCATGTGCTATTAGCTTCTGAGGCCACATCTGAAGAAAGAAACTTTGTCCTCCTTGGATATTTCATAGTTTTGTAAATTACATTTTGCAATTCTTGTTCTGGGAGCCTGAAAACTGATTAATTCTTCTGAACAGTGAGAGGCCCCAAAAGGGTTAATTTCCAGGAACCCACAAGAGAGAAGCATTCCTCAGAAAAAATAACACCACACTAAGGTTTTCTCTCGGTATTTATTCTCCAGGCCAGAAAGTTACAGAAAAGGAACATAGGTGGTTACACAAAGAACAGTAAGATAATTGTCATGGCAACAATCATTAGCTTTAGCTGCACCACAGACATCTGCCCTTAAAGCACNTTCTTCTTCTGAAAGTTCAAGGTTTTATAGTGGTCTTTCTTTCCTTTCTTTTTTAGCTCCCACTTATGAGTGAGGACATGCAGTTTTTTTCTTTCTGTTCCTGGCTTATTTCACTTAACATAATTTTCTCCAAGGTCATCTGTGTTGCTGTGAATGGCAGAATTTTATCTATTTATTTATTTTTATGGATGAGTAGTATTCTATTACGTGTAAATACCACATTTTCTTTCTCCAGTTGTCTGTCAATGGACATTTAGGCTGGTTCCATATCATGGCTATTGTAATAAAAAGCATCGGCACAGCAAAGGAAACAATCAACAAAATGAAAAGACAACCTACAGAATGGGAGAAAATATTTGCAAACTATACGTGTGATAAGGGATTAAAATACAGAATACACAAGGAACTCAAACAACATCACATTAAAAAAAAATCCAGTGAAAAATTGGGAAAAGAAGCTGAACAGATATTTTTTTCAAAGGAAGACATACAACTGACCAAAATGTACATGAAATAAAAATGCTCAACATCACTAATTATCACTGAAGTACAAATCAAAACCACATTGAGATATCATCTCACTCCAGTTAGACTGACTATTATCAAAAAGTCTGAGAATAACAAATGTTGTGGAGGATGAAGAAAAAAGGGAAACCTTTTACACCTGTGGTGGGACTGTAAATTAGTGCAGCCACTATGGAAAACAGTATGGAGGTTTCTCAAACAACTGCAGAAAGAACTACCTTTTGATCCATCAATCCCACACTGGAGTATATATCCAAAGGAATGGAAATCATCATGTGCTATTAGCTTCTGAGGCCACATCTGAAGAAAGAAACTTTGTCCTCCTTGGATATTTCATAGTTTTGCAAATTACATTTTGCAATTCTTGTTCTGGGAGACTGAAAACTGATTAATTCTTCTGAACAGTGAGAGGCCCCAAAAGGGTTAATTTCCAGGAACCCACAAGAGACAAGCATTCCTCAGAAAAAATAATGCCACACTAAAGTTTTCTCTTGGTATTTATTCTCCAGGCCAGAAAGTTACAGAAAAGGAACATAGGTGGTTACACAAAGAACAGTAAGGTAATTGTCATGGCAACAATCATTAGCTTTAGCTGCACCACAGACATCTGCCCTTAAAGCACACAATTTTGCTGTGTTACAATTCTTTATCTACAACAGAGACTTTAGTCTGGGGAAAGTTTTCTGTCTTTTGCAAGCTTAACATTTTTATGTGAAATTCTAAAAAGTTAGGCCCTGTAAAATATATGTACTTTATTAATGTCAGTACCCTCTGCAGCTACTCTCTTTGAATTCTTCAGTTGTTTTTTTTAATTCTTCTCTACCACAATTTATATCCTTCCTATTTTTGTAAGCTCTAGATGTCCTTACCTGTCTTTTTTTCTTATTCTATGTTTTGTGTTGACCTTTAATTTCAATTTTTAATTTTTATCTCTTGGATTCAAAGTGTCTGAATACATCTCCATATTACCTCCCCACTTTTTGTTGTTTAACATCCCACCTTTCCTGCCAGTATCAAATAAAGAAAACCATCCATGCTTTCTAGTTCAGATTCTGTACCATTGCTCATGGCATTTCCTTTATGTTGCATAAAATCTCTTTAATTTACATTTTTTCATCAATATTTTATAAATTCTTCAATGTTTACATTAAATGCTGAAAATAAAATATCCATAAGAAGTCATTTTGATATGAAGATTCCATACTTTAAGCTTTCATACAAATCTATATATTTTTTATGTGACTCATATTTTAAGCAAAAGTTCCCATCCATTACCCCCTCTTCTAACGTCATCATCTCATAAGATGTACTAGAATAGTATGGTCTGTCTGACATCACTCCATGCACCTGCTAGTTTGACCAATAGTTTCTAGAACTTATTGGTGATTTAAACACAGACTCAAATTCATATGATCCTCCTGTTTCCTTAATTCACATCCAAGACATTAAGGTAAAAATCTATAGTTTCATTTCAAAGATGAGCTGTCCGGCCTTAAAAACTAACACTGCCTTAAGTGACATTACAAGCAGCACCATTATGGGCCCACAAGGGTGTATTAACATGGAAGCTTAAGATGGTGCCAGGAGGAAGTAGGGTGGGAGTGTCTGCGGGAACCTTGCCTCAGCCCTTATTGGCCAAATATGCACTTCTGCGCTCGTGAACACTGCGTGATTGCAATAGCTA
>NW_007738639.1:12997-14126 GCF_000696425.1 Galeopterus variegatus | reverse complement strand
GGATGTAAAAACCTCCCTTCCCCATTTGCCTTTAAAAGCAAGTGCTTGTGTGATAATAAACTGAACTACTAGGCAGAACCCCCGCCGTGTCTGAGTGTCCTTTAACGGGCTGGTTGGGGCCAGCGGCTGTGCTTACCTCTCTTCTCGGCTTCTCTTCCCCCGTCTCCTCCCAACAGGGACCAGAGTGAAAGAGGAATCTGGGCAATAGGAACACCAAGGGAGAGATTGATAGTGAGGCAAGGGCTATTTGGGTCGGCTGGCGGTGGACCTGACAATGAGCTAGCATTTCAATAATGATTTTGTGCAAGATGTCCAGTTTCATTTCCCTCTAACCAGCTGTGAGCATCTATAGCACTATGATATCCCTTACTGTGATTTATGAATCTATCAATTTTTGAAACAAATTGAAACGTTTGGCTCTAACAAATACACCTTGATTTTTATTTGTAATCTGGAACATATTCTCTTTTTGTTACTTTTGATCTTAATTATAGATGTTAAAACATTATTACTAGAGTTTTTGTATATCTTAATGTAGGGGATGAACCCCATTAGTTACTCCACTGTATTGACAGAATCCCCTCCCTCCCTTCTTAGTGAATCTTCTTTCAAATATACAGCTACAAATCCCCTACACACATGGCTTTATCTTCTCCTATACTCTAGGCCCCTAACACCAGTAATATTTTCCAGCAAATCTGAAGTACATACTCCAAAATAACACACTGTGAGAGACAGTAGAACTAGGCTGGACTTGGGACTTTAAGATGCACAGAACATTTCATGATGAATGAAGGCATTCCAAGTCTTATCTCTTTAAAGAGTTCCCTGTCAGCATGACAGCTCATGTGCTTCCTGGTATTTTTGAAAATCAGGTAAAATGATCACATATACAAACATTAAATCACAAATACTATCTGAATTGCATTGCCTTGTAACACACTAAGAGATAGAGAAATATTTTCCTATCTTTGTATACAGTGTACAGTTAGCTTCTACAATGGGGATATGATTTAGCTTTATTATTAGAAAAAAATGTCATTGCTGGTGGGAGTGCAAATTGGTACAGTAGCTGTGGAAAATAGTATGAAGTTTCCTCAGAAAACTAAGAGTAGATCTATCTTATGAC
>NW_007738639.1:8044-12564 GCF_000696425.1 Galeopterus variegatus | reverse complement strand
GTAGCTGTGGAAAATAGTATGAAGTTTCCTCAGAAAACTAAGAGTAGATCTATCTTATGACTGTCCACTACTAGGTATATACCAAAAGGAAATGAAATCAATATATCAAAAAGATCCCTACACTCCCTTGTTCATTGCAGTGCTGCTCACAGTAACTAAGAGGTGGAATCAACGTAACGGTCTATCAATGGATGAGTGGCTAAAAATACTGTGGTATTTATAGACAATGGAATCTATTCAGCTATATTAAAACAAACAAACAAACAAACAAAACCCATCATTTGCAGCAACATAGATGGAAGTGGAAACCATCATGTTAAGTCGAGTAAAACAGGCACAAAAAAACAATACCGGGCCGGCCCGGTGGCGCACTGGATAGTGCGCCGCTTGGGAAGCGCGGCGGCACTCCCGCCCGAGGGTTCGGATCCCACATACAGACCGGTTCCCGCTCACTGGCTGAGCGAGGTGCGGGAGCAACGCCGAGGGTTGCAATCCCGTTGCTGGTCCCTGGTCCGGTACGGGGGCAACACTGAGGGTTGCGATCCATTGCCGGACACGGAAAAAGACAAAAGACAAAAAAAAAACAATACCACATGGTATCATTAATATGTAGAATCTAAAAAAATAAATAAATAAAAGTGATTCTCATAGAAGTAGAGAGTAGAATAATAGTTACCAGGGGTGGAGAGGAAGAGGAAAAATGGTGGATTAATGGGTACGAAACTAGGCTATCTACCTTAAGTGAATCTTTGTGCAGCATATGCATGTAGTGAAACAACATACTCTACCCCACAAAAATGTACAAGTAAATGTTAAAATATTTTGAAAAAAAAGTCAGAGTTCTGTCTCTCTCTTTGTTTATTGATGTTTCTAGTCTATATCACTAGGCATAACTATTCTGAACTCTCTTTTTTTTTTTCTTTACACGCCAATTAGTTACAAAAAGTTGAAATTTTCCAATTAACCACTCAAGTCAGAGTTCTGTCTCTCTCTTTGTTTATTGATGTTTCTAGTCTATATCACTAGTCATAACTATTCTGAACTCTCTTTTTTTTTTCTTTACACGCCAATTAGTTACAAAAAGTTGAAATTTTCCAATTAACCACTCATGCCATTATAGGTCAAACCATAAACTGAGATGAAGCACCATTTCCCCATATAAGGATTTGGGATATTCTAGTAAAGGAAGACAATATGGGTCAGAGAAGCTGGAGGGGAAAATTCAGCTATTTTATTAACTTTGACCTTTTCTGAACATTTAAAGTATTTGTCTTAGCCAAACTACTAGAATAGAAGCTTTGAATATAAATAATATTTCCCAACACTGCCTTATAAATGGTCATTGCCAGTTTAAATTCTGTTAATTAAATTTTAATTGTGATAATACTATTTTAGAGCCATATCAGCTTTATGGGACTGAGAATTCAAGCCCTATGAAGGATGTGTTTAGGAGTAAAAAGTTCAGAGATTTTTATAAATAAGCCAGATACATTATCCATGTCTATTTATCTATTTGGTAAATATATATGTTACATAATTGATCTAATAGTTTGTCACTTTTTTCTTCAATTTTATGAAGTGTAAATGTTTCTTGCTAGTAATAGTTTATGAGACCAGGACTTCAACCATTCTTTAGAAAAAAACAAGAAATTATATAAAAAAAAGAAAAAAATATATTTTTATGTGCTGAATTTTCATTTTTAACAAAATATATTGTTGAAGAAAAAAATACTTGTTTGGGTTAAAAACAAGCACATTTTTTGTATCACTTTATGTCTTGTATTAGTTTTTATATAAATCCATGGAAAACAATCATTTAGATAGAAAAAGTCATCATTCTTCATTGAAGTAAAATATATTTAGAAATAAATATCTAATCTAGTAATTTTCTATTGGTCCCATAAATGGTGATATTAAGTTTAATCAATTGGTTAAGATAGTATTTTCCAAATATATCCACTGTAAAATTAACTTTTTGTTCCTTTTGTCATTAATTAGTAACCAATAATGAAATAATTTTAGACTTATTGAGCATCCCAATCTCTATAATCTGGTGATTTTTGCATCAACTAGTGGTTTTTGCCTTAATCAGTTTTCACTATGATGATTGTTAAATGTGGATTATTCTATTTCTACCATTTCTTCTAAATTTTTAAACAGCATTCTTCTACAAGTAAGAATTTTTCTCTCCCCCTTTCAATATTTCTAATGGTAAATGTCAATAATTTGCTAAGTGATTAAGTGGAATTTGTTTCAGAAAATTTGAGAGTATCATAAGAATATAGATATAGTATATAGTAAATTTCTATCTATAATATTAAAATAAAGTTTTATCTTGAGGTTTTCATATATTTTTCAAAAAGAATGATTTTAATTATAATCCTAAAAATTTTTCTTAAAAATGCTGTATTAAATGTTGTATAAATATGATTAACTTTTGAACCACTATCTTTAGAATAAATTTACCAGTAAAAGTAGGAAAACTTGAAATTATAACTTTGACTCACAACATCAAAAAGCAGAATTATTTTTATTTGTTCTTCCAGAAATGCATATGATCAATAAATGGCTGAAGTGTTCAAAACAAACCTTTAAGAATTGAAAAGGCAATATTTTGCTGTAGAAATATAAGAATTTCTTCTCAGCAGATAAAAGCAAACAAATAAGAGGACAAAATAATCTGAAGACTGATGCTACAACAGGATTTTAACACTATGCAAATCTGTTATAGAATAAAAAAAAATAATGGCACCATTGAACAAAAGAAAATAAAACATTCCAGTTTAATTTCTACATGTTTTTATCAGATCCTGGCAAGAAACTAATGAGAAATACATTTGGTTGATATTTTACTTTACCGCAAAAAGCTAAAAATACGATCAGAGTTCTCTATGGACAAAGTCTTAGTAAATATTTTATTTTAATTAATGCATCAATTGTTTGATCAAGGTTTATTACATTTCCTTTAACATATGAAAAAGTAAAACTCTTGATTACAATGTGTCCATATTCATACAGAGCATGATTTCAAACCTTTATTTGTTGACTAAAAAGGTTCAAGTTCATAAAGGGATAAATAGTAAGTAGTAAGTTTTTCATGCATGTTTTCATTTTACAACTCTTTTTAGGGCCATCATATTCTGCTACAGGTGATAATTATGATGATAACATGATAATTCATTCCATAAATATGTGTATACCACCATGTGCAGACATTGTTTGAAGTATGGAGACTATTTTTAAGAGAAGAAATGATCAACAAAAATTAAACCTACAAGTAATATTTTGATAAATATTGTAATGGGTTGCAAATAAATGCTATTGAGGAGAAAATAATTAATTGCAGCAGAGAGATGCATTGGAAATTCTATTTAGGGAAGAAGGTCAAGGAAGTCTTTGAAGAGGAAAGGTAGAAATGAAATGACTTTGCTATCTGTACAGATGGAGAAAAGTGGCACTGGCAAGTGTATGCAAGAGAAAGCTTACCAGTAGTAAGATAACCACAGGAGATAAGAGAGTCCATGGCAAAGCAAAGAAAGAGAGAAGTGGTTTCGAAAGAGACAGGAAAAATATGCAGAGGACAGATCATGTAGGCCAAGGCAAGGAATCTCAATTCTGTAAAAAATCTAATGAAAAGCCATCAAAATCTCTAAGCACAAAAGTTAAATATGACCTGAATTATACTCTGAGAAAATCACTTTTTCTGCTCAGTGGAAAATAAATAGGGAAGGAGAAACAACAGGAGTGGGGAAGAACAAATCAGAAACTGATGCAATTATTTAAGTGAGACGAATGTGTAGTTTGGACTAAAGTAACATCAGTGGGGATGGAGATAAAAAGGCAGATTTGAGTAATATTTTGAGGACATAATTGATAAGAAGGTATTAATATTTTTCCAACACTGAACTCAATGGTATGTAGTATATAAGAAACATATTCCTTTCTCACCTCTCCCTTTAGATAATCTCTGTCAGGTCTCACATTCCAGCCTTGGGATAGTATATTTAGATGCAAAATCATTCCTGGTTACTTTCACATATTAGAAAACTCACTAGTATATAAGAAACATATTCCTTTCTCACCTCTCCCTTTAGATAATCTCTGTCAGGTCTCACCTTCCAATCTTGGGATAGTATATTTAGATGCAAAATCATTCCTGGTTACTTTCACATATTAGAAAACTCATTTTCAGATATTAAAAAGTCCAGCTATGAACAATATCAGTATTATAAGCTGTCATTTATTTTAAGCATTCCCCCTCTCTGGCTGGAGTCTGGCCTATGAACTCTGCAGAGCAGTGGCAAAATGGTATAATATCACTTCTTGGCACTTTTACTGTTTCTGCCTTCTAGACCGTGCTGCCTCTGGCTTCCTTGGAGATGAGAAATAGGGAAGAAGGTGAGACAATGGGGTGGAGAAGATCCTGCCTGGCTGGTACTTTTGTAATTTAGCATTGATTTCCTCTTAATAGCAAATATACTCAAATGCTTTTTTATTCTTTCATTGGATGCATTAAGGAT
>NW_007738639.1:5578-7675 GCF_000696425.1 Galeopterus variegatus | reverse complement strand
TCCTCTTAATAGCAAATATACTCAAATGCTTTTTTATTCTTTCATTGGATGCATTAAGGATTTTTGGAGGCAATTTTCCTCTCCCAAGAAGACCTCCAAAACTGCCGATTCCTTGATACAGTGATGCCCTTTCAAGTCAACCATGGTAGACACAGCTTTGTTTTTTTCTTTACAGGTGCAGAAACCCAGAACAACCTTTCTCTGCAGCATTTTCGTTGCTCTGCCACTACAGATGAGTCCAGCCAGCCCAGTCTAGAACCTTGAGACTTTTCCACACAAAGGACATGAGTCTTTGTTTGTCTTGATCAAACTCTCCAAAGGCACAGGCCATATACTCACAAAACCCCTCTCACCACACATCTACAATAGTAACAGAAAACAAGCCAAAATTTGTCAGCTGAGAAAGCATCTGGCTAAAGCAAAATTTCAGTCTTGTCTCCTTACATACCACCTTTCCCCTGTCTCATTGAATCTCTTGAAATTAGATGAGTTAGTCTTGATATAAGGGGGGGTGGTGGGGAGGAACCCACACTCAGAGAAAGCAACTGGAAGTAAATGCAAAACATTCTAACAAAACTTTTGAAAGTCAAAAACATTGTCTTTATTAAATCACTTAATCTCTAGGCTTTTCTACATATAGTTGAAGGCAGGTGATTAGCTAAGGGTGGCTAGTCTGGTGAACATGTACTTATTCTAGCCCCTTTTTCCTTTTTAAACAATGTTCATCACTTAACATCTATCTTCTTAGTTTGGGAACTCTGAAATTATCTGAATAGCCAAAAATTTCATTTAATATTATAATTTAGTTCTCAGGTTAACTCTACAATTAGGTTCATTTTTTCTATTTTTTTAAAAGGGGGAACTGATGCATAGGAAGTGTAAGTTACTGATGTCTATTCACCTTCATAATCTGTAATAAGCAAAGATTACAAGATTATGCAGTTTTTTTTTTTGAAAAGAAGACTACAACTCAGAATTCTATAAACTTTAGTTAAAATATTTGTGTGTTGTCCTTAATATAAAGACCTATGGTTAAAAAAAAGTGTATGTATTTTTTGCTCAAAAAACACATTCTCAAATTGAATTCTTGGTTTTATTCTGTATGTTACTCATCCAAGAGTAAAAAAAAATGAACCTATTTTTTTTTTTTTTGGCTTATATATTGAGTCAAGCCTACTCTAAAAATGAAGAACCATTCCCAATTTAATAGACATCCTTGTACATAACCTTACACTTGCTTTTCTCTAAGGAGAATCCAAAAGAAGAAATATCTTCTTAGGTCTTGACAAATGTATTTAATGATAACCCAAACCACAATTTCATTTTATCTTACCCTCAGAAAGAAGAAAATATAACTTAATACTTGTCTGATTAAGTATTTTGGAATTATTTCATAAAGAAAATAAAGCATAAAAAATGACCCTTTATAGAGGTTATCTGTAGCCAAGGTTTATCTAATATTGCTTTCTTATTTTCTTTTTTTAAAAAGCAGTTGGCATTTAATTCTAAAAAGCCATATGATGGCCAAGCTAAGCACAAAAAGAAAGAAACAGAGAGAAACAAAGAGAGAGAACGCAAATCCAGCCATTATATTTTTATTGTCTGTTCACAAGAACTCAATGTTCTGATCTGAAATACTCACCTCCCACACACGCATGTCACTAGAAAGAAAACGTCTGGTGTACTGCTAGAGAAATACTTGTTCTGCTAACCAACAGTCATATATTTTTAGAAGATCTACACAATGGAAAATATAATTTATATCATATTTGACCACATGTATTTTATCTTCATTCAATCACTGTCTTAAACATTTGGATTTCAAACACCTCAGGGTATTTCTGGTTTGCATTTCCCAGATTATGCAGTAAAAGCTTCTAGTTTAATATCTTATAGTGAAAATATTTTCTTCTCATAGAAGAGGACTTAAATACCCTTATATGATCAAAACTAGAGGAAGTCGTATTAAAGGAACCAGCCTAAGACCTATTGTCAGAATGTCTGTGTAAAATGTCCAAGTGGAAGGCACTTGATACCTAAGGATATTTCAGTAAAAGAAAATATTTAATAGCTGTCATATCTTTATTTGTAAAATGG
>NW_007738639.1:4911-5285 GCF_000696425.1 Galeopterus variegatus | reverse complement strand
CTAAGGATATTTCAGTAAAAGAAAATATTTAATAGCTGTCATATCTTTATTTGTAAAATGGAGGTAGCAATAGATAACACTTGGGTTTATTATGAGTACAAAATGATAACACTTTTGCAATTGCTTTGCAAACTATAAAGAATTTGATATTATTAAAATATTTCAATAAAGTACATAACATAATTTTTGATGTTCTGTTAACTGTTTCTGGATAGTGAAGTACCCCTTTGTGTACTAAATCAACAGTGTACTGAATGATACTTTAGTGATCTGCTTCCAGGAAATAACTTTCACATGGGTATTATCCAGTTGCATGTAATGAAATGTGATATATAATCGAGCATTACACATTTATTTTTTATTTTTATTTTTTT
>NW_007738639.1:2334-2962 GCF_000696425.1 Galeopterus variegatus | reverse complement strand
TGCTTCCACAGAAATATACTGAAATTCATTTCTTGGGTAAAAGATATATGTGGGAGAAAAAAAAAGATAAAATCGCTTTCTCTTTTTTTTTTTATTTTCTAGAAAATCTAATTCCTGTAGGAACAGTAATATGTGTAAGCAACACCACAACTGTTGATGATGTGCTTGAAAATGTTATATCAGCTACAGTTGGGAAATATGAGAACATTTTGAAAAATGCACTGAAAAGCAAGTGTATTGACAATAATACAAAAAATGCTCTATTTAAAATTATGGTATTTAATAAATTACTAGTTGAAAGGACACTCAGCCACACTGTTACATTATTTTGTAGAGTTCCAACTAAAGTGGGTTTTCTGAATAGCCAAATATGCTTGTATTCTTTCATAACTCCCAGCAAGAGTTGTCTTTCTCCCAGAACCATGGACAGCACATGAGTGAAGAAGAGGTCATTGTGAATTAAAGCATGTCTCTCCTTCTGCGTGGTTCTATAAAAGTGAAACATGTCTACAAACATGTGTGGTGGGTTGGCCCTCTGCCTTTCATACTCTGCTGAAATTTAGAGGTATTACATAAATAAAACTTTTCATCATATAATAATTAAATGATTTTTGCATAACAAATAATT
>NW_007738639.1:0-1163 GCF_000696425.1 Galeopterus variegatus | reverse complement strand
TATGACATAATGACCTGTTGCCCCAAAGAACAGGATCATGCTGCCTAGGTGAGAATACGGGCTCTACCACTCACCTGCTAAGTGATCTTGGGGAAAAAAACAGTACATAATTCAAGTGGTTTCCAGAGCAATTGATTAAATTAATAATATTCTAGATTGCTTAGGATGGTAATTAGATCATACCAAAGACTAGATACACATTAACTAGTATTATATTGCCTTTTGCTAGTTATTGTCTTTCCCAATAATATGAAAATTTTAAATTTGCTTTGGTATATGTACCTGTATTTTACAAATTATCCCCTACTCAGTAATAATGAAATGATGAAGTTCTACTCCCCAGTACCTATAAATGTGACCTTATTTGTAAATAAGATTTGCAGATTTGATCTAATTAGAATCAGGTTATTACGGTGGGTCTTAATCTAATGTGACTCATATACTTATGAGAAAACAAAATTTGCACACAATACAGGGAGAATGTTATGTGAAGACGCAAAGACATACAAACACAGAGGGAAGATGGTCATGTGAAGACAGAGACAGAGACTGGAGCTATGGTGTCGCAGCAAAGGAATGCTGGGTCTACCAGATGCTTGAAAGTGCAAGGAAATATCTGTCCTTAGAGGCTTCAGAGGGAGCATGGCCCTGACAACACCTTGATTTCAGATTTTCAAACTCCAAAATTGTGAGAAAGTAAATTCCTGTTTTCTTAAGCCACCCAATTTGTGGTACTCTGCTATAGCAGCCCTAGGAAACTAATACAGTAGTTTTTTCATAGAATGCCTCTCATATTTCTCTGAATGTTACTTCTCCCAGAGAATTTATATCCAAAATGGGGTAAAAGAGAAGACAAAAATAACCTACTTAGCAATGTGATAAATCTTTCCTTTGACTTATTTGTTTATACAGTGCCCTGCCCACATTTGTAATCTGATAACTGTGTTTTGGAGACTGTATCATGTCCTACTATACTGGGTATTTTTCTTTGCTGCCCCACTATCCCTGAAAGCAAATGGTGCATGTGGATTACAAATTATTTTTATTGCTTGATTCCCCATGACCATCAAATTTCTTAACAGATTTAGAGGCAATAAAGACTCAATCTTACCACTTGTTCTAGTCTCATAACTGGGAGGCATATGTCAGTTCCAAGTTGGTCT
>NW_007738638.1:33115-56801 GCF_000696425.1 Galeopterus variegatus | reverse complement strand
GTAGTTTCCTTTTTTGTTGTGTCTTTTTCTGGTTTTGATATATGCTTAATGTTGACATCATAGAATAAGTTTGGAAATATTCTGTCCTCTTTGGTTTTTTGGAAGAGTTTGAGAAGAATTGGTACCAGTTCTTCCTTAAATGTTTGGTAGAATATGGCAGTAAACTCATTCGGTCCTGGGGTTTTCTTTGTTGGGAGACTTTTTTTTTTTAACTGCTTCAATCTTGGTACTCATTATTGGTCTGTTTAGGTTTTCTAGTTCTTCATGATTCAACTTTGGTAAGTTGTATGTGTCCGGGAATTTATTTTCTAAGTATTTATTTATTTTTCTTCTAGGTTTTTCAGTTTGAGTGCATGTAGTTATTCATAGTAGTCTCTTACAATCCTTTGTGTTTCTGAGTCATCAGTTGTAATGTTTCCTTTTTCATTTCTGATTTTTTTTATTTGAGTCTCTGTCTTTTTTCTTTGTTAGTCTAGCTAAAGGTCTATCAATTTTGCTTATCTTTTCAAAAACCCACCTCTTTGTTTCATCAGTCTTTTGTCTTTTGTTTTTAATTTCGAATTCATTTATTTATGTTCTTTGTTATTTCTCTCCTTCTACTGATTTTGGGTTCGGTTTCTTGTTCTTGTTTTCTAGTTCCTTGAGGTGTAATGTTAGGTTGTTTATATGAAGTCTTTCTTCTTTTTTGATGTAGGCATTTACTGCTATAAACTTTTCTCTTCGAACTGCTTTTGCTGAATCCCGTAGGTTCTGGTATGTTGGGTTTTCATTTTCTTTTGTCTCCAGAGATTTTTAAATTTCCTTTTCGATTTCTTCTTTGACTTATTCATTGTTTAAGCGCATATTGTTTAATTTCCGTGTATCAGTATGGTTTCTAGTATTCCCTTTGTTGTTGATTTCTAGTTTCATTCCATGTGTTTGGAAAAAGTAGGTGATGTGACTTCAAATTTTCTAAATTTGTTGGTGCTTGTTGTTTGACCTAATATATGTTATATTCTAGAGAATGTTCTATGTGCTGCTGAGAAGAATGTATATTCTGAAGTGGTTGGATGAAATGTTCTATATGTATTTGTTAGGTCCAATTGGCCTAAAGTAGAGATTAATTCTGACATTTCCTGATTAATTTTCTGTCTGTATGATCTGTCCTTTGCTGAAAGTAGAGTGTTAAAATCCCCAACTATTATTGTGTTGGAGTCTTTCTCTCTCATTATTTCTAATAGTAATTGCTTTGAATAACTGGGTGCTCTGGAATTGAGTGTGTATATATTCAGAATTGTTGCATCTTCTTTTTTATCATTATATAATTACCTTCNTGGGAAATCTTTCCACTTATTTGTGTCCTCTTCAATTTTTTTTCACCAATGTTTTATACTTTTCGTTTAAAGGTCTTCTGCCTCCTTGGTTAAATTTACACCTAGGTATTTACTACTTGTCATTTAAAGGTCTTCTTCCTCCTTGGTTAAATTTACAACTAGGTATTTATTTTTTTGGTAGATATTGTGATTGGGATTACTTTCTTGATTTCTTCTTCAGCTATTTCATTATTGATGTATAGAAGGCTGTTGATTTTTGTGTGTTGATTTTGTATCCTGTCACTACACTGAATTCTTGTATTAGTTCTAGTAGTTTCTGAATTCTTGTTATTAGTTCTAGTAATTTTCTGGTGTAGTCTTTGGGGTTTTCTATGTGTAGGATCATGTCATCTGCAAATAGGGATAGTCTGACTTCCTCCTTTCCAATTAGGATGCCCGGATAGTCTGACTTCTTTCTCTCCATTTTGGATGCCCTTTTTTGCCTTCTCTTGCCTTATTGTGCTGGCTAGGACTTCCAGTACTATGTTAAATAAGAGGGGGGAAAGTGGGCATCCTTGTCTTATTCCAGATCATAGAGGAAAAGCCTACAATTTTTGTCCAATCAATATGATTTTAGCTGTGGGTTGGTTGTATATGGCCTTTGTTGTGTTGGGGCACATTTCTTCTATACCTAGTTTGTTGAGTATTTTTATCATGAAGTGTCATTGCATTTTTATCAAATGCTTTTTCTGCATCTATTGAAATGATCATATTTTTTCTCCCTTAATTTTCTTGATGTGGTGTATCACATTTATTGATTTTCATATGTTAAACCATCCTTGCATCCCTGGAATGAATCCCACCTGATCATGGTAAATGTTTTGTTAATGTGTTGCTCCTTTCTGTTTTTTAGTATTCTATTGAAGATCTTTCCTTCTTCATTCATTAGGGATATTGCTCTGTAGTTTCCTTTTTTGTTGTGTCTTTTTCTGGTTTTGATATATGCTTAATGTTGACATTGTAGAATAAGCCTTTTTTGTTGTGTCTTTTTCTGGTTTTGATATAAGCTTAATGTTGACATCATAGAATAAGTTTGGAAATATTCTGTCCTCTTTGGTTTTTTGGAAGAGTTTGAGAAGAATTGGTACCAGTTCTTCCTTAAATGTTTGGTAGAATATGGCAGTAAACTCATTCGGTCCTGGGGTTTTCTTTGTTGGGAGACTTTTTTTTAACTGCTTCAATCTTGGTACTCATTATTGGTCTGTTTAGGTTTTCTAGTTCTTCATGATTCCACTTTGGTAAGTTGTATGTGTCCGGGAATTTATTTTCTAAGTATTTATTTATTTTTCTTCTAGGTTTTTCAGTTTGAGTGCATGTAGTTATTCATAGTAGTCTCTTACAATCCTTTGTGTTTCTGAGTCATTGCAGTTTGAGTGCATGTAGTTATTCATAGTAGTCTCTTACAATCCTTTGTGTTTCTGAGTCATCGGTTGTAATGTTTCCTTTTTCATTTCTGATTTTATTTAATTGAGTCTCTGTCTTTTTTCTTTGTTAGTCTAGCTAAAGGTCTATCAATTTTGCTTATCTTTTCAAAAACCCACCTCTTTGTTTCATCAGTCTTTTGTTTTTAATTTCGAATTCATTTATTTATGTTCTTTGTTATTTCTCTCCTTCTACTGATTTTGGGTTCGGTTTCTTGTTCTTGTTTTCTAGTTCCTTGAGGTGTAATGTTAGGTTGTTTATATGAAGTCTTTCTTCTTTTTTGATGTAGGCATTTACTGCTATAAACTTTTCTCTTCGAACTGCTTTTGCTGTATCCCGTAGGTTCTGGTATGTTGGGTTTTCATTTTCTTTTGTCTCCAGAGATTTTTAAATTTCCTTTTCGATTTCTTCTTTGACTTATTCATTGTTTAAGCGCATATTGTTTAATTTCCGTGTATCAGTATGGTTTCTAGTATTCCCTTTGTTGTTGATTTCTAGTTTCATTCCATGTGTTTGGAAAAAGTAGGTGATGTGACTTCAAATTTTCTAAATTTGTTGGTGCTTGTTGTTTGACCTAATATATGTTATATTCTAGAGAATGTTCTATGTGCTGCTGAGAAGAATGTATATTCTGAAGTGGTTGGATGAAATGTTCTATATGTATTTGTTAGGTCCAATTGGCCTAAAGTAGAGATTAATTCTGACATTTCCTGATTAATTTTCTGTCTGTATGATCTGTCCTTTGCTGAAAGTAGAGTGTTAAAATCCCCAACTATTATTGTGTTGGAGTCTTTCTCTCTCAGTATGTCTAATAGTAATTGCTTTATATAACTGGGTGCTCTGGAGTTGAGTGTGTATATATTCAGAATTGTTGCATCCTCTTGTTGAATGGATTTTTTATCATTATATAATTACCTTCCTTATTTTCTTTTTTACTTTCCTTGGCTCAAAGTGTGTTTTATCTGACATAAGTATAGCTACTCCTGTTCTTTTTTTGGTTTCTATTTGCATGAAAACATTTTTTTCCCATCCCTTCACTTTCAGCCAGTGTGTGACTTTATAGGTGAAGTGAGTTTCTTGCAGGGAGCCTATTGTTGGTTCTCATTTTGTTATCCATTGAGCCACTCTGTGTCTTTCACTTATGGAATTTAATTCATTTACATTTAGAGTTATTATTGATATACAGGGAACTGTTACTGCCATTTTGTTGCTTTTTTTCTGGTTGTTGATTTTTTTTTTTCTTTTTTCTGATCTTGCTGTCTTCCTTTTTGATTGAGTGGTTTTCTCTAGCAGCATATTTTGATTTCTCACTATTTATGTTTAGTATGTCTCACAAGTTTTTGTGTTATGGTTACCATAAGGCTTACTAAAACATGCTATGATTATAACATTATTTTAGATTAATAAGAACTTAACTTTTATATCTAAGAAAAAAGAAAAAAACAAAGCCAAGTCTACACTTTGACATCATTCCCTCCACACTTTTTGACATTTTGTTGTTTCAAGTTACATCTTTTAATATTGCCTGTCTCTTATGTGGTGCTTTATTTGTTGTTTTCTTATTAGGTTTGTCCTTTAGTCTTCATACTAAGGATGTTAGTAATTTATTCACCACCTTTACAACAATGGAGATTCTGAGGTTATCTGTGAACTTACTTTACGAATAAGTTGTGTACCTTCAAATGTTTTCTTGCTGCTTCTTAGTGTCATCTTCTTTGAAATTGATGAACTCCCTTTAGTATTTCTTATAATCAGGTCTAGTGTTGGTGAATTCCTTTAGCTTTTGTTTGTCTGGGAAAGACTTTATTTCTCCTTCATATTTGAAGCTTAGTTCTGCTGGATAAAGAGTTCTTGGCTGAAAGTCTTTTTCCTTCAGCACCCTGAATATATCGTCCCATTCTTTTATAGCTTGTAGGGTTCTGTTGAGAAATCTGCTGAGAGACGTATTGGGTCTTCATTGAATGTTATGTTTCTTTTCTCTTGCTGCTTTCGGTATCTTTTATTGGTCTTTGGTTTTTGATAATTTGATTATGATATATCTCGAAGTGTTCCTCCTTGGATTGAATTTGATTGGCAACCTCTGAGCTTCCTGTACCTGCATGCTGACATCTTTCTGTATATTTGGGAAATTTATAACTATTATTTCCTTGAATATGCTTTCTACATCTCTCCCTTTTTCTTCCCTTTTGGGTATGCCAATAATGCAGAGGTTATTTTGCTTGAAGAAGTCCCACATTTGCTGTATTTCTTTTTCACTTTTTCTTTTTCTTTTTACTTTTTGTTCCTCTGATTGGGTAATTTTGTGTTTTATCTTTGAGATCACTGATTCTTTCATCATTTAAATTAAGTCTGCTATTGGAGCTTTCTTTTGAGTTTTTCAGTTCAGATAATGTATTCCTTATTTCTAGAATTTCTATTTGGTATTTTTAATTGATCCTTATTTCTAGAATTTCTATTTGTATTCCTTATTTCTAGAATTTCTATTTGGTATTTTTAATTGATTCAATTCCTTTGTTGAGTTTATCATTCTGCTGCTGTATTGTTTTCCAAATATCATTTAATTTTATATCTGCATTTTTTGTGACTTCTTGAACAGCCATAAGAGGGTTATTCTGAATTCACTCTCAGATATTTCATAAATCCACTGTCTCTGGGTCTATTGCTGGTGCTTGGATTGTTTCGTTTGATGGCGTCATATTTCTCTGTTCTTTCTTGATCTGTGTGTCTTTACATTGATGCCTCGGCATTTGAGGAGACTGCTGCCTCTCCTAGGTTTTATAGGTGTTCTTTGGTGGTTTTTGACTTTTACTGGTTAATATCAGAGCTGTGTCTCTCATCTGTATTTTTTATTTCCAGTTCTGTGTTGGATTATTAGCTACCCCCACTACTTAAACTGTACACTGGAACTAATCTGATGTCCTTTGGTTAATTCCAAAATTGGGGGAACTTCCTGTGAGGACCGGTACTTGAGTCCTTTGGTTGAGCTAAATTGCTGCTGATTCTCGGGGGTAGCCTTTTTTGTGGCTCAGATTTTAATTGTTGGCCTTTAAATCACTTCTGGATCTTGTGAGGTCAGATTCATATGGGCTGTGTGGTAATTCTGACCTGGGACTGAGTCTTTACAGCAAACCGTGTCTCCTGCAGTTCTGTCTCCCTGACCAGTCTCCACTGAGTATTCCTATGCTTACCAGATGGCAGATTATCTGCCCTTACTATGCTCCAGTGTTCCCCCAGTGGACCAGCCTCCTCCCTCATTCCAAATGCTTCTCATGGGGCAGGCTGTGCACTGGTCCCTCATGATGACTCACTAGCCTGAGTGGTTCCTTTCTTTGGTTGGCTGTGGCCCTTACTATGTGGGTCTACAGGAACTCTGTAAGTGGTCTCATTGGCCTGTAAGCTGGTATGGTGTGTTCTGAGGCCCTCTTCTCCCCTGCAGACTCTGAGCAACTTCATGCAAAGGGCCAACCCTGAAGTGGCCAGTGCTCAAAAAAGTTGGAGCAGTCCCTTCTTTCTCTTGCCACAGCTTCTCTTGCCTTTACGAATTCCATGGGTCACTCCTTTTCCCCTGAGCTCCAGCTGTCCCAAGCTGGCATTATTTGCTTTTTAATAGTTGTGAGTTGATTGGTTGTAGGAGAGAGTGATGCTAGGGACTATCTATTCTGCCATCTTGATGATGTCTATTAAAAAATTGGATTCCTTCCTTTTTATCTTTTGTGCATCTATCATAGATCTTTGCTTTATGGATACTGTGAGGTTTACATAAAATATCTCATAGAAGGCATATTTTACCTGATAACAGCTTAACTAAAATTGCATAAAAACTTCATGCTCTTTCTCTACCCCCCACATTAAAATTTTTTATGTCACAATTTACATCTTTTTATATAGTGTATACCTTAACAAATTATTGTAGCTGTGATTATTTTATGTTTTGTCTTTTAACCTTCATACTAAAGATATGTCATTTATATATCACCATTACAGTATTACAGTATTCTGAATTTAATTGTGTACTTACTTTTATAAGTGTATTTTATACTTTTATATTTCTTTATGTTACTAATTAGCATCCTTTTCTCTCAGCTTGAAGAGCTCTCTGTAGCATTTCTTGTAAGACAGGTCTGGTGGTGATAAACTGTCTCAGCTTTTGTTTGTCTGAGAATGTCTTTATCTACCAATTATTTCTAAAGAACAGTTTTGTTGGGTAAAGTTTTCTTGGTTAGCAGTTGTTTTTCTTTCAGCAGCTTAAATATATAATCCTGCTGTCTCCTAGCCTGTAAGGTTTCTGCAAAGTAATCTGCTGATAGTTTTATTGGGTTTCTCTTTAATTAAGTAGCTTTTTTCTTTTGCTGCTTTCAGGATCGTCTCTTTGACTTTGATTTTTAAAGTTTGATTATTATATATCTTGGTATAGGGTTATTTGGATTGAGTCTAATTAGAGACCTTTAGCCTTTCTGTACCTGGATTTATATATGTACCATTAATTTATATATGTTTCCATATTTGGAAAGTTTTCTGTTGTTATTTTCTTAAATGAGCTTGCTTCTCTTATCTCTTTCTCAGCTGTTTTTGGGACACCCATAATGAATATATTGGCTCACTTGATGATATTTTGCAATTCCCATAGATGTTCTTCACTCTTTTTCATTTGTCTTTTCTTTTTATTTTTCTGACTAGTTAGTTTCAAATGACCTGTATTTAAGCTCACTTATTCTTTCTTCTGCTTGATGGAGTCTGCTGTTAGGGTGTCTATAAAAGTTTTCCATTTAGTCATTTTTGTTTAGCTCCAGATTTTGTGTTTGGATTTTTTAATGATTTTTGTCTCTTTGTTGACATTCTTATTTTGTTTGTGTATTGTTTTTCTGATTTTTGTTTAGTTGTCTATCTGTATTCTTTTATAGCTCACTGAGCTTCTTTAAGATAATTATTTTAAATTTTTTGTAAGGTAGTTCACACATTTCCATTTCTTTAGGGTCAGTTACTAGTGCTTTATTCTGTTCCTTTGGTGATATTATGTTTTCCTGAATTTTTTAA
Source organism: Galeopterus variegatus (assembly GCF_000696425.1). Lineage (NCBI taxonomy): Eukaryota > Metazoa > Chordata > Mammalia > Dermoptera > Cynocephalidae > Galeopterus > Galeopterus variegatus. The sequence continues at coordinate 48,993 of NW_007738638.1, read as the reverse complement.
AAAAAATTTTCATGGCCATGCATTGATGTCTGTGCATTTGCAAAATAGTAGAGACTTATTTCAGCCTTTGCAGGCTGGCTTCATACAGGAAAGCCCTTTTCCAGTTAGCCTATCCAGAGATTCTGGGCAGGCCATCTGGCCTGGCCCATAGGTGGATTAGTTGCTTGAGTCCTCAAGCAGGCTGGCTTGGTGCCTGGTTTAGCAGGTGGTCAAGCCTCATGCCTGTGTCCACAGGAGCTGACCTGGAGCCTGGGGCCATGGAAACCAGCCTAGAGCCTGGGTTTGAGGGGCCATCCTGGGTCCTTGGTGTATGGGTACTGTCCTGGAGGCTAGGTTTGTGAAGTTTGGCTCTGGGGTGGATCTGGAGCCTGGGTCTTTGAAGGCTGGCCTGATACTGAGGCCTACTGGGATGGGTCTGGACCCTGGGTCTGCTGGAGCAGACTTGGACCCTTACTGAAGAGCATGGGGCTGCAGGTATGGGCTTGGTAGTGGTCAGGTCTAGAACCTGTGTCCCTGGTTGCTGGCATGGTGTCTAAGTACAGGTGTGCCAATCTGGCTGTGGGACAGGCTTGTAGCCTGGGGCTATGTGGGTTGACCTGGTGCTGGGGTTGTTTGGAGCCTGGGACAGCCTGGATACTGACTTTGCTGGGGCTGGACTGGAGTCTGCTTTTTCAGGGGCTGGCATGGCCATAGGTGGGCCTGGAACCTGTATCTGCAGGGAGTAGACTGGTATATGCGTCTATGGGTACCAGCCTAGTGCAGGGGTCTGTGGATGTCAGCCTGGTGCTGGGGCAAGCCTGAAACCTGGGGCTGCAGGGATTTGTCTCATGCTGGGGTGGACCTGGAGGCTGGGTCTGTGGGTGCTGACCTGGAATCTGGGGCTGTAGGTGCTGGCTACTGCTAGGGAAGACCTGTAAGCTGGGTCCATATGGGCAGTCCTAGATCCTGGGTCTTCAGGATCTGTTCTGGTGTCTGGAGTCATGAGCTAACCTAGAGCTGGGATGTGTGCTTTCTACCATGGAGCCTGAGGCTGCTGGGTATGGCCTGGTGCTGTGGACAGTCTGATGACTGAGGCCACTAGGCCTGGTCTGGCAGTGGGGCAGGCCTGGTGCCTTTGGCATGTCTGGAGCCTGAGTCTATAGGGGCTAGACTGATGCTGGGGTGGGCCTAGAAGCTGAGTCTACAGCTAATGGCCTTATGAATAAGGCTGCAGATACCAGCCCCATCTATTTCTCTACCATACAGTTGGGGCAAGAGGCTAGTTTTAATCTTCTTGTTCACATGGCTGAAAACTGAACTCATGGTAAATAGATTCACGGTCTTTGCCAGTAGTTGACTCCTATCTCCAAAATTCTTTTAGCAGGAAGTCTGTGGCTTAGAATTACTTATAGTGAGCAAAGTTACAATCTATAGATTTTCAATGCACAGCCTCTAGAAATGTCACACAAGATATACAGATGTACCTTGACTTAAGATGGAAGTAAATCCTGATAAACCCATCATAAGTTGAACATATTATAAGTCAAAGGTGCATTGAATAGCCTAACCTAGTGAACATCATAGCTTAGCCTAGCCTACCTTAAACATGCTCAGAACACATACATTTGTTGGGTAAAATCATCTAGCGCAAAGACTATTTTGTAATAAAATGTTCAACATCTCATGTGATTTATTGAATATCATACTGAAAGTGAAAAACAGAATGGTTGTGCAGGTACTCAAAGTACGGTTTCTACTAAATGCGTGTTGTTTTCATACCTTTGTAAAGTTGAAAAATTGTAAGTCAAGCCATTGTAAGTTGGTGACCATCTGTATAACTGTCTGGTGTATAATAAGAAGTTATTTTACAACCAGCCTGTTTTAACTTTGAGAGATAACAAGCTGTGTACCTGATTTTTAAAAATTCATCAATGCTACAGCCAAAGAGTTCAGGAAGAAAGCACATGGGGAGTCACCCTAGTGCCTCTTGATTGCTTTATCTTTGAAATTATTACTAAAGCTCAGGTAAGATCTCCAATTTGTGTACTCGAAGTGATAATCCTATTCTTTGTGTTAACTCACAGGACTTCTCAGAATCTTTAGAATGCTACCATTTATTATAAATTTCCAAGACAAGAGCATTGTTTTCCCCCAAAGATACATGCCTATGTAATCTTTTATCAAGGTGTATCTTCTAGAAAACATTTGGGGCACCTCCAATATAGTTTAGTGTTTCTCTTCTATGGGTGAGTGACAAAGGCTTCAACTGGATCTCAAGTGTTGTGTTCATATTAGCTTGTTGCTAAAAACATTTAGCCTTTGCAAATGGCCAGCCCTCTTCGGTGGGTTACCAGCATTAGTGCCCAAACCCTGCTTCCTTCCATGGCCTATCCTTGATTCATAGGTACTGTTTCATCCTTCACGTACCAAACAGTAGAAATACAGGCTGTTCCCTGGCCGCCTTCTCATTTTGCATCAACTGCTGTTTCCAACTCTCGTTTTCACTGCTCACTCTTGCCACATACAGCTGCCCAAACACATCAATTGCTTTGATGATTCAGTGCCTCAGCATCCTCTTTTTATTCATTTGCTACCAAATTTAAATATCTTTTTTCCTTCCCTCTCAAGTTATTTTTCTTCATCAACTTCAACCTTCTTTTCTTTTCTTTTTTTTTTTTTTTGTCTTTTTCCGTGTCCGGCAACGGATCGCAACCCTCAGTGTCGCCCCCGTACCGGACCGGGACTGGCAACGGGATCGCAGCCCTCGATGTTGCCCCCGCGCCTCGCTCAGCCAGTGAGCGGGAACTGGTCTGTATGTGGGATCCGAACCCTCGGGCGGGAGCGCCCCCGTGCTTCCCAAGCGGCACCCTAGCGCAGTGTGGCACCGAGCCGGCCCTTCAACCTTCTTTTCTTTTCTTTTTTTTTTTTTTTGTCTTTTTCCGTGTCCGGCAACGGATCGCAACCCTCAGTGTCGCCCCCGTACCGGACCGGGACTGGCAACGGGATCGCAGCCCTCGATGTTGCCCCCGCGCCTCGCTCAGCCAGTGAGCGGGAACTGGTCTGTATGTGGGATCCGAACCCTCGGGCGGGAGCGCCACCGTGCTTCCCAAGCGGCACCCTAGCGCAGTGTGCCACCGAGCCGGCCCTTCAACCTTCTTTTCTATGCTGGGCATTTGTAAATCATGTTCTGGATGGTTATCACCAACCGATATTAGTACTTTCCCATGTTTGTGAATCCACCAATCAATATATGACCTTGGAGTTTTTGTGTTTTTTTAAAAAATCTTTTCTCAGGGAAGTGGCAATTTTCCCAAGTTTTTCCCCTTTTAGTATTACCACGGTGCCAGTTACTTGAGTCTTGTTTTTCAAACGGCAGGTGGCTGGGGGTCAGTTATTTCTCCTTATACTTGTTATTTTGGTCTCTGTAGTGTCCAGATCATTGTGATGTGCTACTTAACTTTGTCACAGCTTCCTTCATTGTAATATAAAAGATATGTCTCATTGTCCTTATTTGTTTTTCAGAAGAGTTTCCTACTATTAAATGTTAGAGATATTTTTAACTTTGTATGACAGGTATTATTCGTTGATTTTTTAAAATCTTAAAATATGCTTTACTGTATATAGGAAGAGTGTGAACATAAAGAGAAAAGTACATAAATATGTAAACACAACTAGGAGTGTACTCATGAATAATATGAGGGTACTTCAAAAATTCATAGAAAAATAGAATTTAAAGAAAATACAAATCTTTCTATGAACTTTTTGAAGGACCTTTATGTATATCCTGTCATCTTGTAAGCCTCCTTCCTATTTTTCCTTTGGCCTGTTTTCATCAGCTTCCGATATCCTTCATAGCACACCCAGCTTTCACTAAGAAATACGTTTCTGGCTTTAGCTATTGAGTGGGAAATATGAGACACTGGCACTTTTTAACTGTAACTGATGTTGTAAATGTTTAATATGAAGTTTGTAAGCTTCAGAAAAGATATTAAAGGCTCATGATCGACTCCCTAAAAAATAAAATAAAATAAAATAGGTCCCTGACAAGAAACCCTTATTGTCTTGGACCTAGAAACCTTATAATTTGTATGTCCTGGACAGTCTTGGTTTACACCTCTTGAACCATGTCCTGTCCATTTAGCAATGATCTCGATATTTTCTCATTTAAAAGAAAATATAATATTTAATTCTTTTTTTTTTTTTTGTCTTTTTCTCGTGACTGGTAAGGGGATCACAACCCTTGGTGTGGTGTCGCCTGCACCGTGCTCAGCCAGTGAGCTCACCGGCCAGTCCTATATAGGATCCGAACCATGGCGGGAGCATCGCTGCGCTCCCAGCGCCGCACTCTCCCGAGTACACCACGGGGCTGGCCCTAATATTTAATTCTTACATTATACTCATAATAATCAGGGATGGATGGATTTGAATACTGTTCACTTTTCACTTTCAGCTTCTGCCTTTCTTTTCCAAACCTGATATAATAGCTCAGTTTCACGGACATCATGCAGGGTGCCTGCAGCTGTAATGAAGTTGTGTACTGACATAAAAGCTTGGGATAGTGGAATCCTTCTGTTCTTGGGTAGAGGTGGGAGTATTTGCTGCTGTCCCTAGTGCTCCCGTAGCTCCACATCAGCTCACCTCAGCTGCTTGTGCTGTGTCCTTTCTACGACCTGGGAGATGCACAAGGCCAGGTGAAATGGTCAGAGGGAAATTTAGGAATCCTACAGTTCAAGTGCAAGAAAAAATTATGCAGGCTAAGGTCTTGCTATAGTAACTATTGATTCTATTGTTTGTAACTTTTTTTTTCTTTTTCCAATAACCCTTGCAATGGAAATTATCTAAAAAACCAAAAGTGCACTTTAATTAAAAAAAAATGCATGACTGGCTTTTTGTTTCTCAAGAAAGCAGATGATAAATGTATAATTTATGTAAAATGTTTATAGCTCCATCCACCACGGAAGCTATAGTGATATCACTGACCACATAAAACCTAAAAGACATGTATGTCTTAAAAAAATGTTAACATCTACCTGGAAAGTTAACAGTTATTTTAAGTAACCTGTGACTATCAACAACGTAAAACATGAAGATATAGAAGGTACATTTACATATTACACTGTCACTGTGTATTGTGGATTGAATTGTGTCTCCTAAAAGTTTAATGTGTTGGAGGCTTGGTCCCCACTATAACAATGTTAAGAGGGTGGGAAGTCCCATCCCGGTAGTGGAAAGGTGGGGCCTTGAAGAAGTGATTAGATTGTAGGACCATGCCATAGTGAATGGACTCATAATGGTCAAGGGTGTGGTTCTGTGGGCTTCAAAAGGAGAGCACGTGAGGAAGTTGGTTTCTCTCTCTGCTCTGCCATGTGAAACCTCTGAGTCACTGTGGCCACCACCAAGGTCTTCACCAGATGTATTCCCTGGACTTTGGACTTTCCAGCCTCTGAAGCTGTAAGCAATTAATTTCATTTTCTTATAAATTATCCAGTTCTGGATATTTTGGTATAAGCAACAGAAACAGACTAATACACTGTGAAAAATGCTTTTTATTTATTTAGATTGACAAATTTTCTAAACTAAACTTTGATCATTTTAGCTTACAAATTCTTTTGTGCATATATAAAAAATTAAATGATAGCTATTAATATGTTGGCTGCAATACCATAAAGAAAACTTCTCACACTGTTAAATAATGTCAGTATCATATTGGTGTCATGAGACACTTCATATAAAAGAGCAGTTAATTCTAATAATAGATTACTTTTAATTCTTTTCATAGACTCAAAGTAAAGCTTTTTATCCTGTCAAAAGTGAAACTTCTGACATTATTTTGGATGCCAGTGTGAATTTAGTTTAAAAAAGCATCATGGTAAAAACAATGTTCTTATCAGTCAAAGAAACCCATGGAACAAAAGTGTTTGCGTAGGTGGCTAATGTACAAAAATGGTTCATAAGGGTGTCCAAACAATTGGTAATATTCTTCTAATCAAAATAGAAGCTTTAGTTTTCAAAATTAAAAATAATTTTGTATCCATGCTTGATAAACATCTTATTTTTTACTTGGATGTTTTTATGTTCTATATAAAAATGGAATTGGATTGAGAAGCTCTGTGATTCTGAAGCATTTAAACTTAGTTTAGCAGAATTATAAAGAGAAACAACTTATTTAATGGCTTTGCTTGCAAAATATTTGAAGAAAAGTCTCTGAATGGAGGTAAAAATGTATTTACAATATCCATGAACATATTAAGTCTGTTGTTTTTACACATTTCAATACAGTACAATTGGGTATAGTCTTCATCTAGTATAATTTGCTCTGAATTTACCAAACACCTTAGCCCTTTTTTTTTTTCGCAAGGGGGGGGGGGGGTGAGGAATATTTTTTCAGTTAAAATTTGATAATCTGGAAAAAAAGAGAATATTGAAGGTGTCTACAAATTTAGGAGCCATAAAATGTAACTTTGAAGAAGACTGCAGGAAATTTGATTTAAAACAAATTTGAAAAGACCATACTGAGAAAAAAATATAATTTTCAGAAAAATACTTATAACATGGGTACTAGTACATGGATAATTATTCTAGTTGTTATTTTTAATGTTCAAATAAAGTAATTTCATTGAACAATTTTTGTTTTTATATATGTACAGCTCATTTTTAGAAATAATTTAGAAATAATTTTATTTCTGATACATATAGTAATGTCAGTTTGGAAGTCATTAAATAAATACCATAAAATACACAATTCTAATTAATGTTCATTTTGCTCTCAAGTGACCAGACTGGATAGTAAATTAGTAGGTTGCCTTTTTCATAATGCTTTTTTTAAATTGAAAATAGTTGATCGTACATATCTGTGGGGTACAGAGTTGAATATCAAGACCTATGTGCGATACATGGTGCTCAAATCAGGATAATTAGTATATTCAACATTATACAGTTTAACCATTTTTCATGGCCCTTTATCTATTCCTCTCTTACCTCTCCTCTCCTTTCCCACTTCTGGTAAACTTAATTCTGTTCTCTCCTTTTGAAAGCTCAACGTATTATTGTGATTGTTGTATCTTTGTTTCTTTCTCCTTTTATTTATTTGTTTGTTTTATTCTCGGTCGTATTTTTTGCTTTCTTTATATCTTCCAACAAAACGAATCATCAATAAATACAATTTGATATATACTTTTATATGTCTGAAAGTCACCATTTATTAAAAGAAAAGAAATTCTCCTGATGCAATGGAAAGAAACTAGATTGGAGTCAAGAAATCCAGATTCTAGAAGGGATTCTGCCACTAAACTGTGTTATTTGTAGTTTAAAAAAAAATCACCTTTCTGAACCTCACTTTTCTCACCAGTAAAAGTATTAGTTTACTCTTAATGATACCTGAACATTTTGTTTTTTATCATTCTAATTATAAGAAAATTACCTACATTATCTAATTCTCTTGAGAAAATATGATTTGTTGTTCATTCCCTTGAGTCTGTGATCTTCTTGCTTTCTGAAACTACCCAATGTTTTAAGTTCTGATTCAAATGCACATTTGACTCTTTTAATAATGCTGCCATCATTAGAGGTGGGTGTTAGGTTTGGGGGTAGGGAGTGCGGGTGCATAGACATGAAAGAATTTTGAAAAATGGTTACTCCTGTAGAAAATTTTCTTCTTTGCCCCAGGCTTGTGGTTGTCTAAGGCATTATTTCCAAGTCAGGTACTAGTTTCCTTGCAGAGTTTATTAGAGCCCATAGGCATGTTTCTTGTAAGAACTCATTATTCAATTTTTTAACATATAAGTTACTTATATATGTTGAAACCCAGATTCTAAATATGTATAATATAGAAATGGCTAGTGTTGAAGAGCTAGATGTGCTGGTTAAAATATCCTGAGGTTTGCGTGTAGAGACAATACCCAAATTATGAATACTGAAATGATAAATGCATCCTCTGTGTGACTGGGAAGCAGGTCTCTTTTAAACTTAATCTCCTCTCTGTGAAAAAATCCCAACAATACCTGAGATGCAAATGACCTAGAGTGATGCCACGTTCCACACTTTCTCTGACAAGGATTTCCTAAGATACATCCATCGGCCCCCTGTCCTCCCCACCCACCCAGTGGGCTTCACTACCAGGAGGTTCTGACTTCGTCGTTCTGCTCTCGGGCCAGGAGTTTCCTTTTGCAACTCTCTCTGCAAGTGATTATAACATAAATCGTGCACGGGCCAGATTCTGAAACTGCCACTAATCAAGTCTGGCTTAAAGACCGTTCATTACTGTGAACACTATTCTAAAGGTTGATATTGGGAATTAGTACAATTTAAAAGATTCTTAATTTGAAAAAGAATGTTCTTTTTCTTTTTAAAATAGCTAGTTCAAACACAGAGGTTTATACTGTAGCCCATTTTAAACTAGTTATTTCCTGTAAAACTCCCCTTCTATTCCTGTTTGGAGACTCACTTTCTGACCATATTGTGTTGTTTTAAAAGGGCATATTTCTGCTCATTTGGTCACTGACACTTTGAGTCTCTCATCAAAGTATAATGGATTAAGCATTCATCAGTGATCATTTCCCTTTAGCACGGTTCTGCTTCAGAGGCTGAGCAAGAATAACTGTGGTTACTAGAAATGGCAAAGGGGAGGTCGGAGGTCGGTTAATGGATACAAAATTACAGCTAGATAGGAAAAATAAGTTCTATTGGGGTACGGTAGAGCTAGGCATCTGTAATTAACAATAATTTACTACATGTTATCAAATGGCTAGAAGAGAGGAGATAAATGTCCACATCACAGTGAAATGATTAAGTTTTGCAAAGATGAATATGCTAATTGCCCTGATTTGATTCTCACACATGTATGTGTGTATTGAAATACAACTATATACCCCATATGTATGTATAATCAATACATTTCAATTTGAAAAAAGGATGCATAAGTTAAAAGACAGCAAGTAACAAGGTGAAGATGGAAGTAGAGTGAAAGAAAGATATTGTTTTGTTTTATAGTAATTCATTTGTTGGTTCAGTTTGTGTTAGACTATGATGTGTGGATATACAGCTATTGATGATGGCAATACCATAAAAAAAGTATATTTAAAAAAGTGGGACATAACTTCATTAGTTCTCCCTTTGAGGTACAGGAAAGAGAATGCTAAAGTAGATACTGTAAGACCTGCAACCTGGATAGAACAATCATCTTCATAAACCTAAGTGTCCTCCTCTGTTTTAAGTGCTTTATTTGTTCATAAAAATATTGAAATAAAATCGTGAAGTTTTAGGTGGAAGAACACAGTTATTTATTTTTAAAAGTGACAAGAACTTCTAGTAGAGGGAGATAATGAAGTATGTCTCCTACAAAGAGGTTTTGCACTTGGTAACCAGAAGGTTTCACCAGTTTCAAGGTTTCAACATATTCAATTACCAGTAATGTAACTTGGGTGCTCATTCTGTCCCTCTTAAACAAATGCCACATTTTACCACTTGGCCTCAATGAATAGAAAGTTCTTTATGGTGTTTCTGGTTTTTAATAAATTGTTAGTATTTTGTTTCTCAATTTTTGAGAAGTTAAAAGTGACTGCTGGCACAGGAAATAGCCAAAGATTTGTTGTGTTCCTCTAACTCTCTCCAGGTAGGTGAGGAGAGATCAGGATGGTAGAGGCTCAGGAGAGTGGAGTGAAAACCATCAAATTTTCCTAGTACAGTTTCAAGTTTATTTTCCAAAAGCTCATAGGAAAACAATTTTTTTCTTTTCTATGTCCCTTTGTAAATAAGCCTAGTCTTCCTTTGCTTTGCTAATGTCCTGGCCTGAGCTAAAATACCACAACAAACAAGGAACACATGTAAGGGCTCCATATACTACAAAACAATGACAATCACTGTGGCAAGGTCAACAGATGTCAAGTGCAAAGCAGGCCAGGGCTGAATCTGTGTTAGGTCCCATTTTTGGATGTGTAGTTTTGCAAGCCCAGTTCTGTCTGTAATGTTTGGCTGGGTGTTGGGTTTGGTTATACCTATTCTTCTTTACAGAATAGCACCTGAATTACAAGATTGCTGAGATTTATTTTTGAGAGAAGTCGAAGATCTAGCCAGGAGATTGATTCAACTGATTGAGCATAGCATGCAAACAATACAGATAGTGATATACAGGGAGAAGGGTGTAAGGCTTAGAAGTACCAATAATGTCAGTGAACAAGGGTCAGGTCATGAGGAGAGCCAAAAGGATTGAGATTATATCAGAAATGGACTGTTTACTTCTAACGTTTCCAAAGTAGATATGCTCTGATGTAGACAAGACAACGTGGAAAGGCAACAGATGGCTGGTATGGCATGGAGGTGAAGGTCTTTGGTGATGCAGAGAAGAACCTGAGAAGCTAGAGTGCTGCATGGGAATCCTGAAGTCAGCCAGAACGATGAATAGTCCTGGGGAAAATTATGAACCATGATTCCAAGAAAAAGTCTTTAGTGTGTGAGAGTATGTGAGAGATTGCAAACCTGACTATGGCCCTTCATTTCCTTCTATGTCTGTGACTTTGGAAGTTTTAACTCTGCAAATACTCCTGTCTAGAAGTGTAGTCTATTTCCTCTGCCCTTTAATTTGTGTTGGCCTCATAACTTGTTTCAGTGGATGTATAAAATATAGTGACATGTAGTAGAAATGATGGTGTATTCATTTGGAGCCTAGGCTTCAAAAGTCTTGAATGCTTCCACTTGTTCTCTTGTAATCCATCACAGCCACCATGTGAATCAATCCAGGCTAGTTTGCTGGGGGATGAGACCACGTGGAGCCAAATAAGCTGTCCCAGCCGAGATCATCCTAGTCTAGCCATCCCTCTAGTCAACCTGAGAGCAAGAGTGATTCTAGCCGAGACCAGAAGAACAACCCAGCTGAGCACAGTCCAGATTCCTGCCCTGCAGAATTACGAGTTGAGTAAATGATTGTTGTTATACAGTACTAAGTTTTAAGGCAGTTTGTTATGCAGCAAAATCTAACAAATACAGAAATGACTGTGATGAGAAAGTATAGAAAGTAGAATAACTGAATGACATGAACTTCAAAGAAGCAGTGTCTTTTTAATAAAGACACAGATTACTACAGTAGGTCTAAAAAGTGGTTGTAGTAATAATAATAATAATAATAATAATAATAATAAAGTGGTTTTTAGAGGAACTAAAATATTTGATGTCTTTTTTTCTCCCTCTTATGTGGGACTCTAAGGAAGAGTGTTATAATAAACAATAACTGATATGTTATATGGATTTGGGGAACTCCACACATGTATTTCAGCTGCATAATCACTCAATAAAATTTAATACCAGTTTGCCTATTTTTATATATGATTAGACTGAAATTTATCAGAGAGTAAATAATTTATATGTAATAAGGTCCAGCTCTTATACCCTTTGTCTGAACTGGTCTCTCTTTTGTGTAGCACTTATTCCAATTCTACTTTTCCTACTAGACTGAACTTTATGCCCATCTGATCCTTGATCAGATTTCCTAGATGTTCCATTTCTTATTGGATACCTTCTTTTACTACTGTTGTTCAAGGGACAATACCATAAAATATACTCTTCTCATACACCATTGATGATAAACATTTGGAACATGGTCTTAAACTCAACCTTTATTAACCACACTTTTTATATTTGCTGATTCTAAACTTGCCAGATTCCTCTAATTAATTGTTCTTCTGATGCTGGCCACCCATAGGGTGCTCATTTCTTCCATCACAAAAAAGACAGTGAAGACACTGTTAACCCTCACTGGCAATAAAATAATGCCTTATACTTCATTATCTCTCCACAATGCCTAATGTATTGCCCAGTGTAGTGTTGTAATGTGTGTGTGTGTGTGTGTGTGTGTGTGTGTAGCATGCTCAGTAAAATATTTATGACTTAACTTTGAAATAAGCATTTAAAACTATTCATGTTAAGATTAGATTTAAAAAAGCCATAAAAGTATTTGGATCAATATACTTTCAATAAACAAGATACTTTCAGTAAAAGTCTTAATATTTCCTTTCCTGTTTGGTAGAAATATTTCAGCATCAATGATAAAAGCTAATGATCTGGAAGTTATTTCTACTGGGTATATTTTCTTCTCTGGCGTCTGTCATTTTCCATACAAGTACCTTATCAGGCCATGATATTTTATATCAAATTTTCTCAGACTCTCTTGTTATTAATGTTATTAAAATTGGCATAAATATGAGCATTTTCCTTTGTAGCAAAAACCACAAAAACCAAAATACCTTTTGTATAACTCATCTCTTAAACTCTTGCTTAATTTATCCTTGGTTTGTGGCTCCTGGGTTTATGCTAATTTACCAGTTTGCTCTATAGAGTAGTTTATAGACCCAGTGTGTAGCCAGAGAAGAAGCTGATTTCTAATTGCTCATTTTTTGTGAAAAATTAATGTATATGCTCTTATATGCAATGCACATCTGGACTTGGCTGTATGTTTTTCCAGCTACTGTATTAGCTGAAGCCTATCTCTGAAATTGTTAGCAGGAACAAAAGCACACAAAAGTCTCATTATCAAGACATCCTTGGGTAGCAAGTATTTGTGTACTAATGAAGTCTTTCTAATCCACACCTGTGTTTTACCGAATGCCCTTTCAAGTGATTGTCTTAGAGCACATCCCTAGTATAAGTTCATTATCAAATATCTGTCTGTATAGCCATCAATTCTAGAAAAGCATCTTGTTAAGAAAGCAAAATATGGTTTACTGCTGCCAGTGGAATAAGTAGGAGAAAGGACAGAGAAAAAGAAGTGTGACAAAGAGGTAATCTAACAAGATGTCAGAATTACAGGTCTTGAATCTGGGAAGAGAATGAACAGTCGTCTGGACTGAATATGTTCTGCATGCAAATGCAGCTAGGTTTTTCTTTTCCATTTGCTTGGGGAATTTCAAGAAATACCAGTATTCACTCATGTGAATTCATAAGATCTGGCAGTGACTGCACTACTATTCCTGCCAAAGAATATTGCCTTTTTCCCACTTTCCATTTGGCTGCCTTTCGGCTGGATGAAGTGCTGCCTCCCAGTAGGGGGGAAGGAGCCGCAAAGTGAAGGACTGTCTGAGTGCTCAGGGCCATTGGCACCAGTCTGGTCAGAATCCTGCCACCATCCTGGGAGAGGTGAGGCCAATGGAGAGCAAGAAATGAAAATGAAGAGAGTCCTCCAAGGAGAAGATGTATGAGGGTCCCACAGAGCAACAATTTTCGGGAATATACGAATAATCAAAATGCTTCAGGGATACATTGATCGTTAAATCTAGATATTTTGTTTGAATGAAAATGGAATTGCTTACATAGACAAGGTTTGCACGTCTCAGTATTTTTCGCTTTCTTTCTGTAAACATTTTCTCCTCATATCCTTAGTACTCTCATTGAACAAACTCACTCAGTCTTAAACGACTGATTTATTCATGCGTGACCGATCCAATCCAAGTCAGAATCCAGGACCCAGTGTCTAATAGTTAATCAGTCAAACTCACATATGTATAAATACAGGGTTTTAAATAAAATTTTCCAAAGAAACAGCTTCTAAAGTTGAACAGAAGCGTTCCAACTTGGGATATGCTACAAAGAAGGTGCAGATATCTATCTATTGCAACAATTCTGCTTCTAACAAATATTGGTTAAGGAGCTATTATGTGAAAACTTACATAAATTGTGGGATCATATGAAGCAAATTTTAAAAAATTTGTTCAATGCCAAAGTGTACTTGGATTTATAGATTCATTGGGTATTATCTTTGAAAAGATTCTCAGAGATTATTTAAAGGCTTCTTCCTATATATTTATTTAGGCAACCCCCCCACATAGCATAAAATTTACCCTCCCCCCAAATTCAAGTGTGCAATACAGTGTTGTAAACCACATGAACATGGCTGTGCAACAGATCCTCAGATCCACCCCCGCAACACACAAGATCCTGCATGATTGAAACTCTATACCCAGCAAACAGCTCCCCAGTTTCTCTTACCCTCAACTCTATTTTTTTCTTATTTTTCAGAAGAGGATATCTAAGCTTATATGGGTTATATTTAGCTGATTCCAGTGTAGCTAAATGAAGACATAGCTAAATGAGGACTGGTGGCATCTTTATGACAAAAAAAATGGGGGTTAGACCTCCTGGTTGGTAAATACTTATTGGATTTCCACTCCAGAAATATGATGGAATAGGAACTCTGGAATAAAAATATTTCCATGTCAAAATATCTTAGAATTCTGAGTAAAATACCAAAAAGATAACTTTAATTATGTAGTTATGCACTCAAAAATGTTAGAGAAGGGCCGGCCTGGTGGCGCACTGGATGAGTGCGCCGCTTGGGAAGCATGGCGGCGCCCCCGCCCGAGGGGTTGGATCCCACATGCAGACCGGTTCCCGCTCACTGGCTGAGCGAGGCGCGGGAGCGATGCCGAGGGTTGCGGTCCCGTTGCCGGTCCCCGGTCCGGTGCAGGGGCAACACTGAGGGTTGAGATCCATTGCCAGACACGGAAAAAGACAAAAGACAAAAAAAAAAAAATGTTAGAGAAATATACAGGCCTCAAAACAAAAAGGAAGCTGAGATCAATGTGGTAATAGGGCACTAAAACCACTTCTTTCGTGAGGGTTTTTCCTGACATCAGGTACTGTGGGCTTTAATGACCATACAGGGTACAAGAGACAAGGCCTTGGGTCCACATAAGGTGGGAAGTTATATCTGAGACTCTCTCATAGAACTAGAACATTCAGAAGATTAAACCCTCGGTGAAAAGACAAGGTAAAAAAAATGCTCTAAACTAAGGAAGACTACTCAGTTTTTACCTTGGCTTGGGTGTAAAACTGAAAATTTACAACTACAGTCCTACTCTTATATAAGTCTGAAATTTTAAATCACACCACCTATGTGGTTACCCTCTGACAAACCAGCCAGGAAACAAACTTAATGTAGGCCAGGTGCAAGAAAGAGATAAAGGAAAATTAACCCCAGAAGAATCACTGTCCCCACCAGGCAGTTCAAGATTCCACAGATCAAGGTCACACAAAAATAAACTCTTGATCATAAATAACAAAACATATGAAGCAAGATACTACTAACGAAAGGCAGCCAAAAGACAGAGAGAAACTTCAAGAGCTTCAGATACTGCAATTAACGAATACAGATTTCTGTGTGTGTGTGTGTGTGTGTGTGTGTGTATAAAATATACACTTAAATAAATCAGGAATGTGAAAGTACACATGGATATATGACAATGAAAAAGTGACTGAGCAAATTGAAAAAGTAGCAGATAGAAGTTCCAGGAATATAAATATATAATAATTTAAATACATTTCTTTTTTTTTAAATTTTATTTTCTCGATATACATTCTGGTTGATTATTGTGGCCCATTACCGAAACCTCACTCCCTCCTCTCTCTCCTCCCTCCCACTCAACAATGTCCTTTCTGTTTGCTTGTCATACCAACTTCAAGGAATTGTAGTTGTTATATCTTCTTCCCCCCCCCCACTGGTTTTTTTTGTGTGTGTGCGTGTGTGAATTTATTTATTTTTAGCTCCCACCAATAAGTGAGAACATGTGGTATTTCTCTTTCTGTGCCTGACTCGTTTCACTTAATATAATTCTCTCAAGGTCCATCCATGTTGTTGCAAATGGCAGTATTTCATTCGTTTTTATAGCTGAGTAGTATTCCATTGTGTAGATATACCACATTTTCCGTATCCACTCATCCGATGATGGACATTTGGGATTAGTGTATTAAGCTGAAGATATTGACAAGAGAGAAACATATTAGACAGACAGAGCAACATGGATGAAAGGTCAAGTTTCTTGAAAAAGACTGTAAGGGTCTAACATAATTCTAATTAGAAATCAAGAAGGAGAGAAGAAAGATGATAGCAAAAGAAGGAGATATGTAACATTTTATGA